>NC_058081.1:22998543-23122856 GCF_014858855.1 Bufo gargarizans
GAGAGCAGAGAGCCACGAGAAGTAAGGAACGAAAGGATGGGGGCGGAGAGCCAGCGAGAAGTAGGGAACGACAAGGAGTGGGGAGCGGAAGAGCCAGCGAGAAGTAAGGAACGACAAGGAGGGGGAGCGGAGAGCCAGCGAGAAGTAAGGAACGACAAGGAGTGGGGAGCGGAGAGCCAGCGAGAAGTAAGGAACGACAAGGAGTGGAGAGCAGAGAGCCAGCGAGAAGTAGGGAACGACATGGAGTGGGGAGCAGAGAGCCAGCGAGAAGTAGGGAACGACATGGAGTGGGGAGCAGAGAGCCAGCGAGAAGTAGGGAACGACATGGAGTGGGGGAGCAGAGAGCCAGCGAGAAGTAGGGAACGACATGGAGTGGGGAGCAGAGAGCCAGAGAAGTAAGGAACGACATGGAGTGGGGAGCAGAGAGCCAGCGAGAAGTAGGGAACGACATGGAGTGGGAGCATAGAGCCAGCGAGAAGTAGGGAACGACATGGAGGTGGGGAGCAGAGAGCCAGCGAGAAGTAGGGAACGACATGGAGTGGGGAGCAGAGAGCCAGCGAGAAGTAGGGAACGACATGGAGTGGGGAGCGGAGAGCCAGCGAGAAGTAAGGAACGACAAGGAGTGGAGAGCAGAGAGCCAGCGAGAAGTAAGGAACGACAAGGAGTGGGGAGCGGAGAGCCAGCGAGAAGTAGGGAACGACATGGAGTGGGGAGCAGAGAGCCAGCGAGAAGTAGGGAACGACATGGAGTGGGGAGCAGAGAGCCAGCGAGAAGTAGGGAACGACATGGAGTGGGGAGCGGAGAGCCAGCGAGAAGTAAGGAACGACAAGGAGTGGAGAGCAGAGAGCCAGCGAGAAGTAAGGAACGACAAGGAGTGGGGAGCGGAGAGCCAGCGAGAAGTAAGGAACGACAAGGAGTGGGGAGCGGAGAGCCAGCGAGAAGTAAGGAACGACAAGGAGTGGAGAGCAGAGAGCCAGCGAGAAGTAAGGAACGCCAAGGAGTGGGGAGCGGAGAGCCAGCGAGAAGTAGGGAACGACATGGAGTGGGGAGCGGAGAGCCAGCGAGAAGTAGGGAACGACAAGGAGTGGAGAGCAGAGAGCCAGCGAGAAGTAAGGAACGACAAGGAGTGGGGAGCGGAGAGCCAGCGAGAAGTAAGGAACGACAAGGAGTGGAGAGCAGAGAGCCAGCGAGAAGTAAGGAACGACAAGGAGTGGGGAGCGGAGAGCCAGCGAGAAGTAAGGAACGACAAGGAGTGGGGAGCGGAGAGCCAGCGAGAAGTAAGGAACGACAAGGAGTGGAGAGCAGAGAGCCAGCGAGAAGTAGGGAACGACATGGAGTGGGGAGCAGAGAGCCAGCGAGAAGTAGGGAACGACATGGAGTGGGGAGCGGAGAGCCAGCGAGAAGTAAGGAACGACATGGAGTGGGGAGCAGAGAGCCAGCGAGAAGTAGGGAACGACATGGAGTGGGGAGCAGAGAGCCAGCGAGAAGTAGGGAACGACATGGAGTGGGGAGCGGAGAGCCAGCGAGAAGTAAGGAACGACAAGGAGTGGGGAGCGGAGAGCCAGCGAGAAGTAAGGAACGACAAGGAGTGGGGAGCGGAGAGCCAGCGAGAAGTAGGGAACGACAAGGAGTGGAGAGCAGAGAGCCAGCGAGAAGTAGGGAACGACATGGAGTGGAGAGCGGAGAGCCAGCGAGAAGTAGGGAACGACATGGAGTGGGGAGCGGAGAGCCAGCGAGAAGTAGGGAACGACAAGGAGTGGGGAGCGGAGAGCCAGCGAGAAGTAGGGCGCGACAAGGAGTGGGGAGCGGAGAGCCAGCGAGAAGTAAGGAACGACATGGAGTGGGGAGCAGAGAGCCAGCGAGAAGTAGGGAACGACATGGAGTGGGGAGCAGAGAGCCAGCGAGAAGTAGGGAACGACATGGAGTGGGGAGCAGAGAGCCAGCGAGAAGTAAGGAACGACAAGGAGTGGGGAGCGGAGAGCCAGCGAGAAGTAGGGAACGACATGGAGAGGGGAGCAGAGAGCCAGCGAGAAGTAGGAACGACATGGAGTGGGGAGCAGAGAGCCAGCGAGAAGTAAGGAACGACATGGAGTGGGGAGCAGAGAGCCAGCGAGAAGTAGGGAACGACATGGAGTGGGGAGCAGAGAGCCAGCGAGAAGTAAGGAACGACATGGAGTGGGGAGCGGAGAGCCAGCGAGAAGTTGGAAGTGTGGGAGGGAGAAAGGAACAAAAAGAGGTTCATGAGGAGGAAGTGAGGAGTAGGGAGTGAAGTTAGATGGCAGCAAGGAGTAGGGAATGGTGGGGCTGTTGACAGAAGTAACAGCCAGTGAGTAATAAGGTGCACATTGAGCAGCAGGGAGCAAAGGAGCAGAGATGAAAAAGTAGGGAGCGGCCATGCAGAGAGCAAGGGAAAGGAACGGGAAGAAGGAGGCAGGGAGGGGAACGGAGCAGCAATGAGAAAAAAAAAAAAAAAGGAGGGGATGGGAGCATCAGGCAGCAAGGAGATGGGAGCGACGAAAATCAGGTAGGGAGAGGAGCAGCAGGCACAAGCAGCTCAGGGAGCGGCAGGAGCATTAAAGCGGTTGTCTCACTTCAGCAAATATCATGTACAGAACGGTAATACAAGGCACTTACTAATGTATTGTGATTGTTCATATTGCCTTCTTTGCTGGCTTTATTAAATTTTTCAACCACATTATAGACTGCTCATTTCCATGGTTACGACCACCCTGCAATCCAGCACTGGTGGCCGTGTTAGCACACTATAGAAATAAGCGCTGGCCTATACGCGCTCCCACAGCTTGCGCCATGATCAGTCTACATTTTCCAAGCCGGCACTCAGATCTCAACACTTTTGCAGCTGCATGTAATTAAACATTCAGCACAGCCGCTGAGCTATTCACTACAATGTATCTGTACAGCGCCACCTGCTGTTTGTTCTTTTCCTTAATTCTCGTCCACCTGCTGAGGTGGTCGCAGGTGCTCAGTTTAAATCTTCTACTGTCACCAGCTGTATCTTCTGTTAGAAGCGGTGACTTTTACAGGGCGAGGGACTCGCCCTTCCGTGGAGGGACTCGCCCTTCCGTGGAGGGACTCGCCCTTCCGTGGAGGGACTCGCCCTTCCGTGGAGGGACTCGCCCTTCCGTGGAGGGACTCGCCCTTCCGTGGAGGGACTCGCCCTTCCGTGGAGGGACTCGCCCTTCCGTGGAGGGACTCGCCCTTCCGTGGAGGGACTCGCCCTTCCGTGGAGGGACTCGCCCTTCCGTGGAGGGACTCGCCCTTCCGTGGAGGGACTCGCCCCTGAGCAGTCAGCTTGTAATACATCCAGCAGAACAACTGAAGCAATGACTGTGGAGATCTCTGGACCCATGTGAGGTGCAGGGCTGGTTCTAGCTTTGTTACAGGCTCATGTACTACTCGATCTGACATAACCCAGTGATGAGAGGGAAGCAGCAGAAACAGTCAGCATGGAGTCAGAGTCACATCTCACCTTATACACTTGCCCGTATGTCCCATTTCCGACCACTTCAACCAGTTCGAAGATCCCTGCAGGGTCCTGGAAAACAGAAGAAAGGGAAACATGAGGAGATGATGCTGTAATGGCAGCAGTGATGTGTGCGCAGCGTGCACAAGAGCTGACAATCCAGCGCGGGTAGGTGTAGTCACTATATATAGCACCTGGCACCTTCAGGCTGTTACTATGCGCTCGTGAAAGACTGGATTACACAAGACCTCAGAGCACAGCGGCAATGCAAAAGTATACACGTACGCCAGATACACATGTTATATATATATATATTATTCTTCCCACCAGCCTAATATATACTGTACCCCAGCCAGGGGGAGGATACGATACGCGATACCCGCTCACTGGGTGTAATATATACTGTACCCCAGCCAGGAGGAGGATACAGGTGTAGTATACATGGCATCCCTCTCCCCAGGTGTAATATACACTGTACATCAGCCAGGAGGAGGATACAGGTAGTATACATGACACTCCCCTCCCCAGGTGTAATATATACTGTACCCCAGCCAGGGGGAGGATACAGGTGTAGTATACATGACACTCCCCTCCCTAGGTGTAATATACACTGTACACCAGCCAGGAGGAGGATACAGGTGTAGTATACATGACATCCCTCCCCAGGTGTAATATACACTGTACACCAGCCAGGAGGAGGCTACAGGTGTAGTATACATGACACTCCCCTCCCCAGGTGTAATATACACTGTACCCCCAGCCAGGAGGATACAGGTGAAGTATACATGACACCGCTCCCCCAGTGTAATATACACTGTACACCAGCCAGGAGGAGGATACAGGTGTAGTATACATGACATCCCTCCCCAGGTGTAATATATACTGTACCCCCAGTCAGCCGGAGGATACAGGTGTAGTATACATGACACCGCTCCCTAGGTGTAATATACACTGTACCCCCAGCCAGGAGGAGGATACAGGTGTAGTATACATGACACCGCTCCCTAGGTGTAATATACACTGTACCCCAGCCAGGGGGAGGATACAGGTGTAGTATACATGACACCGCTCCCTAGGTGTAATATACACTGTACCCCCAGCCAGGAGGAGGATACAGGTGTAGTATACATGACACCGCTCCATAGGTGTAATATATACTGTACCCCAGCCAGGAGGATGATACAGGTGTATTATACATGACATCCCCTCCCCCGGTGTAATATACACTGTACCCCAGCCAGGAGGAGGATACAGGTGTAGTATACATGACACCGCTCCCTAGGTGTAATATACACTGTACCCCCAGCCAGGAGGAGGATACAGTTGTAGTATACATGACACCGCTCCCTAGGTGTAATATACACTGTACCCCCAGCCAGGGGGAGGATACAGGTGTAGTATACATGACACCCCCTCCCCCAGTGTAATATACACTGTACACCAGCCAGGAGGAGGATACAGGTGTAGTACACATGACATCCCTCCCCAGGTGTAATATACACTGTACACCAGCCAGGAGGATGATACAGGTGTAGTGTACATGACACCGCTCCCTAGGTGTAATATACACTGTACCCCAGCCAGGGGGAGGATACAGGTGTAGTATACATGACATCCCTCCCCAGGTGTAATATACACTGTACACCAGCCAGGAGGAGGATACAGGTGTAGTATACATGACACCGCTCCCTAGGTGTAATATACACTGTACCCCCAGCCAGGGGGAGGATACAGGTGTAGTATACATGACACCGCTCCCTAGGTGTAATATACACTGTACACCAGCCAGGGGGAGGATACAGGTGTAGTATACATGACACCCCCTCCCCCAGTGTAATATACACTGTACACCAGCCAGGAGGATGATACAGGTGTATTATACATGACATCTCATCCCCCGGTGTAATATACACTGTACCCCAGCCAGGAGGAGGATACAGGTGTAGTATACATGACACCGCTCCCTAGGTGTAATATACACTGTACCCCAGCCAGGGGGAGGATACAGGTGTAGTATACATGACACCGCTCCCTAGGTGTAATATACACTGTACCCCAGCCAGGAGGAGTATACATGAAATCCCTCCCCAGGTGTAATATACACTGTACCCCCAGCCAGGAGGAGGATACAGGTGTAGTATACATGACACCCCCTCCCCCAGTGTAATATACACTGTACACCAGCCAGGAGGAGGATACAGGTGTAGTATACATGACACCCCCTCCCCCAGTGTAATATACACTGTACACCAGCCAGGAGGAGGATACAGGTGTAGTATACATGACACCGCTCCCTAGGTGTAATATACACTGTACCCCCAGCCAGGAGGAGGATACAGGTGTAGTATACATGACACCGCTCCCTAGGTGTAATATACACTGTACCCCCAGCCAGGAGGAGGATACAGGTGTAGTATACATGACACCGCTCCCTAGGTGTAATATACACTGTACCCCAGCCAGGAGGAGGATACAGGTGTAGTATACATGACACCGCTCCCCCGGTATACACCATTATACAGATTGTCAGGCACTCTCAGTCAGGCGGACGATCTCCGTAGCTGCTGGCACATTTCCCACACTGCACTGCAGCACACTGCTTTTCTCTCTGCAGTTTTGGAAATATTAACCCCATCTTGCCGGCAGGAGAACAATGGCAGATTGTTCACATAAAATACAAGGAAATCTATAGGGCTGGTTGAGGAGCGGGCGCTGAGCCGTGCCCTCAATACATCCGTCCTGGTAAAAGGCGACTGCCACGGGGGACATCTACAATGATAACCAGGGGACGCAGCCAGGAGATGACTGCACCCTCAAATCTGTTCCTGGGAAAGCTGGGTAACAGCCGACATGAGGATGGATGCGGCCACTCAAACCACTTTAATGTGAAGAACACAGTCATTTTGAATTACAGTATCTATAAGATGTCCCGGCATGTAGCAGTCCTGCACAGAACGGCTCCTGGCAGAGGGACTGTATACAAAGGACCACACACCCCACCAGGGGGCGCACAGAATAACCGCACCATAGAAACATCATATGTGCCCGGCTCTCCGTCAGCCCTCGAGAATGTACCTGGAGAAACAGTGTTCCAAACTCTACAGTCCACATCCCCAGTAGTCGCAGCAAGCCCTCCACTCGCAACAGTCCCCACATCCCCAGTAGTCACAGCAAGCCCTCCACTTCCAGCAGGCCCCACATCTCTAGTAGTCGCAGCAAGCCCTCCACTCGCAACAGTCCCCACATCCCCAGTAGTCGCAGCAAGCCCTCCACTTCCAGCAGGCCCCACATCTCTAGTAGTCACAGCAAGCCCTCCACTTCCAGCAGGCCTCACATCTCTAGTAGTCACAGCAAGCCCTCCACTTCCAGCAGGCCTCACATCTCTAGTAGTCACAGCAAGCCCTCCACTTCCAGCAGGCCTCACATCTCTAGTAGTCACAGCAAGCCCTCCACTTCCAGCAGGCCCCACATCTCTAGTAGTCACAGCAAGCCCTCCACTTCCAGCAGGCCCCACATCTCTAGTAGTCACAGCAAGCCCTCCACTTCCAGCAGGCCCCACATCTCTAGTAGTCACAGCAAGCCCTCCATTTCCAGCAGGCCTCACATCTCTAGTAGTCACAGCAAGCCCTCCACTTCCAGCAGGCCCCACATCTCTAGTAGTCACAGCAAGCCCTCCACTTCCAGCAGGCCCCACATCCCCAGTAGTCACAGCAAGCCCTCCACTTCCAGCAGGCCCCACATCCCCAGTAGTCACAGCAAGCCCTCCACTTCCAGCAGGCACCACATCTCCAGTAGTCACAGCAAGCCCTCCACTCACAACAGTCCCTACATCCCCAGTAGTCACAGCAAGCCCTCCACTCACAACAGTCCCCACATCCCCAGAAGTCACAGCAAGCCCCAAATCCCCAGCAGTCACTCCACTTCCAACAGTCCCCAAATCCCCAGTAGTCACAGCAAGCCCTCCACTTCTAGCAGGCCCCAGTAGTCACAGCAAGCCCTCCACTTCCAGCTGGCCCCACATCCCCAGTAGTCACAGCAAGCCCTCCACTCACAACAGTCCCCACATCCCCAGTAGTCACAGCAAGCCCTCCACTCACAACAGTCCCCACATCCCCAGAAGTCACAGCAAGCCCCAAATCCCCAGCAGTCACTCCACTTCCAACAGTCCCCAAATCCCCAGTAGTCACAGCAAGCCCTCCACTTCTAGCAGGCCCCAGTAGTCGGAGCAAGCCCTCCACTTCCAGCTGGCCCCACATCCCCAGTAGTCGGAGCAAGCCCTCCACTTCCAGCTGGCCCCACATCCCCAGTAGTCGGAGCAAGCCCTCCACTTCCAGCTGGCCCACATCCCCAGTAGTCGGAGCAAGCCCTCCACTTCCAGCTGGCCCCACATCCCCAGTAGTCGGAGCAAGCCCTCCACTTCCAGCTGGCCCCCACATCCCCAGTAGTCGGAGCAAGCCCTCCACTTCCAGCTGGCCCCACATCCCCAGTAGTCGGAGCAAGCCCTCCACTTCCAGCTGGCCCCACATCCCCAGTAGTCGGAGCAAGCCCTCCACTTCCAGCTGGCCCCACATCCCCAGTAGTCGGAGCAAGCCCTCCACTTCCAGCTGGCCCCACATCCCCAGTAGTCGGAGCAAGCCCTCCACTTCCAGCTGGCCCCACATCCCCAGTAGTCGGAGCAAGCCCTCCACTTCCAGCTGGCCCCACATCCCCAGTAGTCGGAGCAAGCCCTCCACTTCCAGCTGGCCCCACATCCCCAGTAGTCGGAGCAAGCCCTCCACTTCCAGCTGGCCCCACATCCCCAGTAGTCGGAGCAAGCCCTCCACTTCCAGCTGGCCCCACATCCCCAGTAGTCGGAGCAAGCCCTCCACTTCCAGCTGGCCCCACATCCCCAGTAGTCGGAGCAAGCCCTCCACTTCCAGCTGGCCCCACATCCCCAGTAGTCGGAGCAAGCCCTCCACTTCCAGCTGGCCCCACATCCCCAGTAGTCGGAGCAAGCCCTCCACTTCCAGCTGGCCCCACATCCCCAGTAGTCGGAGCAAGCCCCTCCACTTCCAGCTGGCCCCACATCCCCAGTAGTCGGAGCAAGCCCTCCACTTCCAGCTGGCCCCCACATCCCCAGTAGTCGGAGCAAGCCCTCCACTTCCAGCTGGCCCCACATCCCCAGTAGTCGGAGCAAGCCCTCCACTTCCAGCTGGCCCCACATCCCCAGTAGTCGGAGCAAGCCCTCCACTTCCAGCTGGCCCACATCCCCAGTAGTCGGAGCAAGCCCTCCACTTCCAGCTGGCCCCACATCCCCAGTAGTCGGAGCAAGCCCTCCACTTCCAGCTGGCCCCACATCCCCAGTAGTCGGAGCAAGCCCTCCACTTCCAGCTGGCCCCACATCCCCAGTAGTCGGAGCAAGCCCTCCACTTCCAGCTGGCCCCACATCCCCAGTAGTCGGAGCAAGCCCTCCACTTCCAGCTGGCCCCACATCCCCAGTAGTCGGAGCAAGCCCTCCACTTCCAGCTGGCCCCACATCCCCAGTAGTCGGAGCAAGCCCTCCACTTCCAGCTGGCCCCACATCCCCAGTAGTCGGAGCAAGCCCTCCCACTTCCAGCTGGCCCCACATCCCCAGTAGTCGGAGCAAGCCCTCCACTTCCAGCTGGCCCCACATCCCCAGTAGTCGGAGCAAGCCCTCCACTTCCAGCTGGCCCCACATCCCCAGTAGTCGGAGCAAGCCCTCCACTTCCAGCTGGCCCCACATCCCCAGTAGTCGGAGCAAGCCCTCCACTTCCAGCTGGCCCCACATCCCCAGTAGTCGGAGCAAGCCCTCCACTTCCAGCTGGCCCCACATCCCCAGTAGTCGGAGCAAGCCCTCCACTTCCAGCTGGCCCCACATCCCCAGTAGTCGGAGCAAGCCCTCCACTTCCAGCTGGCCCCACATCCCCAGTAGTCGGAGCAAGCCCTCCACTTCCAGCTGGCCCCACATCCCCAGTAGTCGGAGCAAGCCCTCCACTTCCAGCTGGCCCCACATCCCCAGTAGTCGGAGCAAGCCCTCCACTTCCAGCTGGCCCCACATCCCCAGTAGTCGGAGCAAGCCCTCCACTTCCAGCTGGCCCCACATCCCCAGTAGTCGGAGCAAGCCCTCCACTTCCAGCTGGCCCCACATCCCCAGTAGTCGGAGCAAGCCCTCCACTTCCAGCTGGCCCCACATCCCCAGTAGTCGGAGCAAGCCCTCCACTTCCAGCTGGCCCCACATCCCCAGTAGTCGGAGCAAGCCCTCCACTTCCAGCTGGCCCCACATCCCCAGTAGTCGGAGCAAGCCCTCCACTTCCAGCTGGCCCCACATCCCCAGTAGTCGGAGCAAGCCCTCCACTTCCAGCTGGCCCCACATCCCCAGTAGTCGGAGCAAGCCCTCCACTTCCAGCTGGCCCCACATCCCCAGTAGTCGGAGCAAGCCCTCCACTTCCAGCTGGCCCCACATCCCCAGTAGTCGGAGCAAGCCCTCCACTTCCAGCTGGCCCCACATCCCCAGTAGTCGGAGCAAGCCCTCCCACTTCCAGCTGGCCCCACATCCCCAGTAGTCGGAGCAGCCCTCCACTTCCAGCTGGCCCCACATCCCCAGTAGTCGGAGCAAGCCCTCCACTTCCAGCTGGCCCCACATCCCCAGTAGTCGGAGCAAGCCCTCCACTTCCAGCTGGCCCCACATCCCCAGTAGTCGGAGCAAGCCCTCCACTTCCAGCTGGCCCCACATCCCCAGTAGTCGGAGCAAGCCCTCCACTTCCAGCTGGCCCCACATCCCAGTAGTCGGAGCAAGCCCTCCACTTCCAGCTGGCCCCACATCCCCAGTAGTCGGAGCAAGCCCTCCACTTCCAGCTGGCCCCACATCCCCAGTAGTCGGAGCAAGCCCTCCACTTCCAGCTGGCCCCACATCCCCAGTAGTCGGAGCAAGCCCTCCACTTCCAGCTGGCCCCACATCCCCAGTAGTCGGAGCAAGCCCTCCACTTCCAGCTGGCCCCACATCCCCAGTAGTCGGAGCAAGCCCTCCACTTCCAGCTGGCCCCACATCCCCAGTAGTCGGAGCAAGCCCTCCACTTCCAGCTGGCCCCACATCCCCAGTAGTCGGAGCAAGCCCTCCACTTCCAGCTGGCCCCACATCCCCAGTAGTCGGAGCAAGCCCTCCACTTCCAGCTGGCCCCACATCCCCAGTAGTCGGAGCAAGCCCTCCACTTCCAGCTGGCCCCACATCCCCAGTAGTCGGAGCAAGCCCTCCACTTCCAGCTGGCCCCACATCCCCAGTAGTCGGAGCAAGCCCTCCACTTCCAGCTGGCCCCACATCCCCAGTAGTCGGAGCAAGCCCTCCACTTCCAGCTGGCCCCACATCCCCAGTAGTCGGAGGCAAGCCCTCCACTTCCAGCTGGCCCCACATCCCCAGTAGTCGGAGCAAGCCCTCCACTTCCAGCTGGCCCCACATCCCCAGTAGTCGGAGCAAGCCCTCCACTTCCAGCTGGCCCCACATCCCCAGTAGTCGGAGCAAGCCCTCCACTTCCAGCTGGCCCCACATCCCCAGTAGTCGGAGCAAGCCCTCCACTTCCAGCTGGCCCCACATCCCCAGTAGTCGGAGCAAGCCCTCCACTTCCAGCTGGCCCCACATCCCCAGTAGTCGGAGCAAGCCCTCCACTTCCAGCTGGCCCCACATCCCCAGTAGTCGGAGCAAGCCCTCCACTTCCAGCTGGCCCCACATCCCCAGTAGTCGGAGCAAGCCCTCCACTTCCAGCTGGCCCCACATCCCCAGTAGTCGGAGCAAGCCCTCCACTTCCAGCTGGCCCCACATCCCCAGTAGTCGGAGCAAGCCCTCCACTTCCAGCTGGCCCCACATCCCCAGTAGTCGGAGCAAGCCCTCCACTTCCAGCTGGCCCCACATCCCCAGTAGTCGGAGCAAGCCCTCCACTTCCAGCTGGCCCCACATCCCCAGTAGTCGGAGCAAGCCCTCCACTTCCAGCTGGCCCCACATCCCCAGTAGTCGGAGCAAGCCCTCCACTTCCAGCTGGCCCCACATCCCCAGTAGTCGGAGCAAGCCCTCCACTTCCAGCTGGCCCCACATCCCCAGTAGTCGGAGCAAGCCCTCCACTTCCAGCTGGCCCCACATCCCCAGTAGTCGGAGCAAGCCCTCCACTTCCAGCTGGCCCCACATCCCCAGTAGTCGGAGCAAGCCCTCCACTTCCAGCTGGCCCCACATCCCCAGTAGTCGGAGCAAGCCCTCCACTTCCAGCTGGCCCCACATCCCCAGTAGTCGGAGCAAGCCCTCCACTTCCAGCTGGCCCCACATCCCAGTAGTCGGAGCAAGCCCTCCACTTCCAGCTGGCCCCACATCCCCAGTAGTCGGAGCAAGCCCTCCACTTCCAGCTGGCCCCACATCCCCAGTAGTCGGAGCAAGCCCTCCACTTCCAGCTGGCCCCACATCCCCAGTAGTCGGAGCAAGCCCTCCACTTCCAGCTGGCCCCACATCCCCAGTAGTCGGAGCAAGCCCTCCACTTCCAGCTGGCCCCACATCCCCAGTAGTCGGAGCAAGCCCTCCACTTCCAGCTGGCCCCACATCCCCAGTAGTCGGAGCAAGCCCTCCACTTCCAGCTGGCCCCCACATCCCCAGTAGTCGGAGCAAGCCCTCCACTTCCAGCTGGCCCCACATCCCCAGTAGTCGGAGCAAGCCCTCCACTTCCAGCTGGCCCCACATCCCCAGTAGTCGGAGCAAGCCCTCCACTTCCAGCTGGCCCCACATCCCCAGTAGTCGGAGCAAGCCCTCCACTTCCAGCTGGCCCCACATCCCCAGTAGTCGGAGCAAGCCCTCCACTTCCAGCTGGCCCCAATCCCCAGTAGTCGGAGCAAGCCCTCCACTTCCAGCTGGCCCCACATCCCAGTAGTCGGCGCAAGCCCTCCACTTCCAGCTGGCCCCACATCCCCAGTAGTCGGAGCAAGCCCTCCACTTCCAGCTGGCCCCACATCCCCAGTAGTCGGAGCAAGCCCTCCACTTCCAGCTGGCCCCACATCCCCAGTAGTCGGAGCAAGCCCTCCACTTCCAGCTGGCCCCACATCCCCAGTAGTCGGAGCAAGCCCTCCACTTCCAGCTGGCCCCACATCCCCAGTAGTCGGAGCAAGCCCTCCACTTCCAGCTGGCCCCACATCCCCAGTAGTCGGAGCAAGCCCTCCACTTCCAGCTGGCCCCACATCCCCAGTAGTCGGAGCAAGCCCTCCACTTCCAGCTGGCCCCACATCCCCAGTAGTCGGAGCAAGCCCTCCACTTCCAGCTGGCCCCACATCCCCAGTAGTCGGAGCAAGCCCTCCACTTCCAGCTGGCCCCACATCCCCAGTAGTCGGAGCAAGCCCTCCACTTCCAGCTGGCCCCACATCCCCAGTAGTCGGAGCAAGCCCTCCACTTCCAGCTGGCCCCACATCCCCAGTAGTCGGAGCAAGCCCTCCACTTCCAGCTGGCCCCACATCCCCAGTAGTCGGAGCAAGCCCTCCACTTCCAGCTGGCCCCACATCCCCAGTAGTCGGAGCAAGCCCTCCACTTCCAGCAGGCCCCAAATCCCCAGTAGTCACAGCAAGCCCTCCACTTCTAAAAGGCCCCAAATCCAAAGTAGTCACAGCAAGCCCTTTACTTCCAGCAGGCCCCAGATTTCACAGTAAGCCCTCCACGTCCAATAGGCCTCACTTCACCAGTAGTCACAGCAAGCCCTCCACTTCCAGCAAGCCTCGCATCCCCTAGGACTAAAAGAAGGTTCATAAGTTTTTCAGAAATCTCAGCAGATCCCTCTCTTCCCCAGTAGTCATAGCAGGCCCCATTTCTAAGTGATCACAGAAGAACACTAAGGCTACATGCACACGACATGAAGAACGGACATGTTATGTACATTTTTTAATGGCCATCAAACGTCCGTTTTAAGACCAATGGTAGTCTATGGGGTTATTCACACTGTAGTTTTTTGGACAGTGAAAAACGAACGTAAACAAATATGTTCTCTCTTGTCCGTTTTTCACTGACAGAGACCGCCCCCATACAATGAAATGGGTCCGTTATTAACGTCTGTTTCCCAGAAAGGCATCAGTCGTGTCGCCTAACAGTACCCCTCCTTACCATGCACTGACAGTAAGCACCCCGCTCCCAGACCTCACCCACTTGCAACTTTTTCCTATACAATTTTTAGCCGCAAACTGCAGGCGACCCTGTGTCACCCAGGAGCGCTGTGCGGATGACAGCCGCCGGGCACCTCCGAGACCCTCGTGTGAGCAGATTATCAGACTTCCTATTGTAACAACCCCTCAGCTCTCTTCAGGGCACCTGCATCACCCTCCAGTCTTCTGTAGATAAATATATACTATGTGCTTTCATTCGGCGTCACTTTTAAGATCTCCGTTTGCGGTCAGTAAATGCACGCATTCTTCCTGAACTCCAAAAGGTCACAAGCTCCATCCTGGTCTGAAACTTTTTCTGACAGCTGAGGGTTTGTTACAATTGTATCCTCAGAGTAAAAGACTGATCCATTGTAACAAACCATCAGGCAGTATAGATCACAGAGGATTGCCTGTGAAGAAGTATTTGGCGAGGACGTCACGTTCCCCTTCACCGACTGCAAGCAGAGGTCTTGACAATGGCAAGGAATGGAAGTACGCAGTATACTTTTATCTACATGAGGCCGGATGCGATATGCCAGGGTGGGCACCACGTGTGTCATCCGCTACGAGGTCATAGCGCCTTCGGGTAGAATTACACCCGCTGCCAGTTCTGGTTTATCTGTGGAGGATGAGGAGAAGACGGGCGGCTATCCCCACACCAGCCTCTCCAGTCTTAAAGGGCCAGCAGCCCTAAAGTGGTGAGCTAACTGCAGGAGTTCTGATAAAGTAATGATCGCAGGGGGCAGGGATTGTTTTCTGGCAGATATCAGGGAACAATCGCATGCATTCCCCTGCTGCAGGATTACTGTCCCTTTAAATCAGCCTTCCGACATCCAGGCCACGGAATGACCCCCATAATTACCGCACTCCTGTGTATTATGGTTATTGCGGTGAGATAATAACGGCGGGGAGGCTGGGAATAGTCCTGAGATCAGCGGCGCCTGGTGTCACACCCCACCTGCGGGACAACCGCTGCCATCAAAACAAAGGGAGAGCCAAGAGTCCCTGACCGGGCGCTGAGATTCCGGGTCACCGCCGGCAGCTCCCTGACATTGAGAAGACGGACTGCGGAGATGAGTGACCGTCTCATAACAAAGCATTCATCCAGGGTTCAGCTGACCGCCTAGTGTGATCTAGGGTCATTATACTCTAGTCACATCCCAAGCTGCGGTCACAATTCAGCCACCTGCAACCTAGGAAAGGTCAGCTCTGTGCTGGCACCAAACCACGCGCCGCTCAGCTCCTGCTGAATGTACTGATCTTTATACTCCAGTCACATCCCAAGCTGCAGTCACAATTCAGCCAATGGGGAAAGGTCAGCCCCGTACTGGCACCATACTCGCTAAACAAATTGATCTTTATACTCCAGTCACCTCTAGAGCTGCAGTCACAGCCCTGAAAGGCTCATGTGCTGCAGATGTGACTAGAGCAATAGACATGATGTAAACCTGAGTCAGCTACGGTCAGGACAGGAAGGAAGACGCCGTCTGGGGACCACGCGGCCCCGCGACCGCACCGCCACACACCAGACGTGCTCCCTTAAAGGGCCGGTGTCCTGTCTGGAAATAAAACCGAACTCTTGTGCCGTGAGAAGCTGTCTGCCTTTTAATATACTTTGTGTTAACCCCTGCTGCTTGCTGTCAGTGAATGGAAACACTCCTGGCTGATACACTGCTGTGAGGGCAGGACGAGGCTGCCGGATGTGGATAGGATTTTCATGCACTGTGTTCTTCAAGATCTCCGTTAGCTGTCAATAAATTGAATCATTCCCGTTTACGTACACAGCCCGAGACCCTTCCACACAGCTCTGCTCACAGCTGAGGGTGTGTTACAATGTATCTGAAGAGACATTAGCACAAGTACCAGACCTCTTACCCACACTGACACAGAAACAAACCCTCAGCTGTGTGTAACTCTTCCATTCACTGTGCTTCCATTGCACATCACTTTCAATACCTCTGCTTGCTGCCAGCGAAACAGAAAATAGTTTACGCCCTTCCTTGACCTAGTCCTGCTCACACAGCTGGGGGTTTGTTGCCATGTACCAGTACAGATCAGTACATGACTAATCTTTCTCCTGCCCCGACACGCTGAAACGGACCTTCCACTGTGCGGTCTCCATCCCACACTGACATACTTGGTCACAGCTGAAGTCGTGATAGATTGTCAGCTCATCAGGTGAGGATATGAGGGGGGGGGGACATGTAATAACACTGCACACCCCCCACCCACATCTGACATCCAAACCACGGATACAGAACTTTCCCGATTGCTTCCTTTTAACGACATGGTCGCCATGACAACCAGCGCAACACTGCGTCACCGCCGGCTCTGGTCGCTATGGCAACTGGGACCATCGATTATCATGTAATTTCCTTGCTTTTAATAAATATTGGCATCAAACGATGAGAGTTGTTGTGCCGCGGCTTAGAGGGGGCGTTACCCAAATGTGGGGGAGGCACCGCCCACTCCTGTCCATATACAGTCACCTCAGGTCCTAATAGACTGCGCCTCGACTGCTCCCCATTTTCAAAATCCCTGCTTGCAGTCAGTGGACCGGAAGATACTGACAACAGGGGATTCGTTACAATGTATCCACTCTGCACTCACCCCTTGCCTGTCCTGATAGTTTGTTACAATGTATCAGTCTTGCATAGAGACTGGATACAATTGTAGCGAGACTTCAGCTGTGATGTCACCAGCCTGCCAGGATCGGCTGCCCACAGTGCAGGCATAGCTAATCGATCCTGCATGTAAGGCTGCACTGACGACTGCAGATGCTGGGCTCACATCCACAGGCGCCTCCTGGAACGCCCCCCTCCCATGGTCCTCTGCTAGGAGCGGACCCCCGGGAGCCAGGAATAAGTGGCAGGATGTAGGTCACAGAGGCGAACAATGGGCAGGAGAGGAGACCTCCGCCCCGGGCACATGGAGGCTGCGAGATTATATTACCTATCCCTGCTGTAATGGGAACCATAACAAGGTGGAGAGCTGCAGTGTAAAGCATGGGGGATGAGAGCGAAAAGAACGAAAAGAGCGAGATATATGAAGAAAAAGGTGCATTTCAGACGACCATAGGAACCAACAGATAATGTAGATGAGCTGGAGTCACCGAGGAAAGAGCGGCACGGGCCCGGCCGAGGAGGAGGACTCAAGGAGATTATTTCCGAGGGTCCGACTACAGATCACCCGTCCTGTACTGAAGAGTCTGTCAGGTTTGGGGGTTGTCCAATTTTGGGACGTTATTCGTCCGGACAAGGAGCCCCGCAGCAGCAGCTCCCTGCTAGTCGCTCCTATAAAGCCCCAACATTTTCTTATTCTCTGCGAATGGAAGCAGAGACCAAACCCTCCGTCTGAGGTCACCTCAAAGAAAGCCCAGGATCGGTGAAGACCGTATACAACTGTACCAAACCCTCAGCTGATACAAGAATTAAAGGAAACCTGTCACCATGATTTTGCGCATAGAGCTGGGGACATGGGTTGCTAGATGGCCGCTAGCACATCCGCAGTACCCAGGTCCCATAGCTCTGTGTGCTTTTATTGTGTTAAAAAAACAGTTTTGATCCATATGCAAATTACCTGATATGAGTCCTGTATCCGGAGATGAGTCCAGCGGAAAGGAGCCCAGCACCGCCCCGCGTCCTCCGAATCTCCTCCTTGCTGGCTGACGTCACAGAGCTGGAGCGCCGAAATCTCGCGATGCGCGAGCTAGCGCATGCGCAGTGTCGGCATCTTGTTCGTTCCCTGTACTGGCATCAGCACAGGGAACGAACTACGCATGCGCTAGCTCGCGCATCGCGAGATTTTGGCGCTCCAGCTCTGTGACGTCAGCCAACAAGGAGGAGATTCGGAGGACGCGGGGCGGTGCTGGGCTCCTTTCCGCTTGACTCATCTCCGGATACAGGACTCATATCAGGTCATTTGCATATGGATCAAAACTGTTTTTTTAACACAATAAAAGCGCAGAGAGCTCTGGGGACTGGGTATCGCGGATGTGCTAGCGGCCATCTAGCAGCCCATGTCCCCAGCTCTATGCGCAAAATCCTGGTGACAGGTTCCCTTTAAGTCGGGACAACCACTCATTGACCTCAAGCAGAGATCTTGAGAATGTCGAGGAGACCTCCTTATGCCATAGATGACCTCTACCCCCCAGTTCACGGGTCAGTAGTAAGCGCTGCTCCAGCCTGTAGGTCCCCGGGCACACCGCTATCATCACATAGGTGACAACCAAAAACATACCGCCATGACCAAGCCGACCCCCGACTCAGACACAGGGACAAGTAAGGGAGGGGTGCCCCCGTACAGAGCGTCAGCTCCTAGGGCTGCCCCCGTACAGAGCGTCAGCTCCTAGGGCTGCCCCCGTACAGAGCGTCAGCTCCTAGGGCTGCCCCCGTACAGAGCGTCAGCTCCTAGGGCTGCCCCCGTACAGAGCGTCAGCTCCTAGGGCTGCCCCCGTACAGAGCGTCAGCTCCTAGGGCTGCCCCCGTACAGAGCGTCAGCTCCTAGGGCTGCCCCCGTACAGAGCGTCAGCTCCTAGGGCTGCCCCCGTACAGAGCGTCAGCTCCTAGGGCTGCCCCCGTACAGAGCGTCAGCTCCTAGGGCTGCCCCGTACAGAGCGCCAGCTCCTAGGGCTGCCCCCGCACAGAGCGTCAGCTCCTAGGGCTGCCCCCGCACAGAGCGTCAGCTCCTAGGGCTGCCCCCGTACAGAGCGCCAGCTCCTAGGGCTGCCCCCGTACAGAGCGCCAGCTCCTAGGGCTGCCCCCGTACAGAGCGCCAGCTCCTAGGGCTGCCCCCGTACAGAGCGCCAGCTCCTAGGGCTGCCCCCGTACAGAGCGCCAGCTCCTAGGGCTGCCCCCGTACAGAGCGCCAGCTCCTAGGGCTGCCCCCGTACAGAGCGCCAGCTCCTAGGGCTGCCCCCGTACAGAGCGCCAGCTCCTAGGTCTGCCCCCGTACAGAGCGCCAGCTCCTAGGTCTGCCCCCGTACAGAGCGTCAGCTCCTAGGTCTGCTCCTGTATAGAGTGTCAGCTCTTCGGTCTCGTCCTGTCTGCTCCTGTATAGAGTGTCAGCTCCTAGGTCTGCTCCTGTATAGAGTGTCAGCTCCTAGGTCTGCCCCCGTATAGAGTGTCAGCTCCTAGGTCTGCCCCCGTACAGAGCGCCAGCTCCTAGGTCTGCCCCCGTACAGAGCGTCAGCTCCTAGGTCTGCCCCCGTACAGAGCGTCAGCTCCTAGGGCTGCCCCCGTACAGAGCGTCAGCTCCTAGGTCTGCTCCTGTATAGAGTGTCAGCTCTTCGGTCTCGTCCTGTCTGCTCCTGTATAGAGTGTCAGCTCCTAGGTCTGCTCCTGTATAGAGTGTCAGCTCCTAGGTCTGCTCCTGTATAGAGTGTCAGCTCCTAGGTCTGCTCCTGTATAGAGTGTCAGCTCCTAGGTCTGCTCCTGTATAGAGCGCCAGCTCCTAGGTCTGCCCCCGTACAGAGCGCCAGCTCCTAGGTCTGCCCCCGTACAGAGCGCCAGCTCCTAGGTCTGCCCCCGTACAGAGCGCCAGCTCCTAGGGCTGCCCCCGTACAGAGCGCCAGCTCCTAGGTCTGCCCCCGTACAGAGCGCCAGCTCCTAGGTCTGCCCCCGTACAGAGCGCCAGCTCCTAGGTCTGCCCCCGTACAGAGCGTCAGCTCCTAGGTCTGCCCCCGTACAGAGCGTCAGCTCCTAGGTCTGCCCCCGTACAGAGCGTCAGCTCCTAGGTCTGCCCCCGTACAGAGCGTCAGCTCCTAGGTCTGCCCCCGTACAGAGCGTCAGCTCCTAGGTCTGCCCCCGTACAGAGCGTCAGCTCCTAGGTCTGCCCCCGTACAGAGCGTCAGCTCCTAGGTCTGCCCCCGTACAGAGCGTCAGCTCCTAGGTCTGCCCCCGTACAGAGCGTCAGCTCCTAGGTCTGCCCCCGTACAGAGCGTCAGCTCCTAGGTCTGCTCCCGTATAGAGCGTCAGCTCCTAGGTCTGCCCCCGTACAGAGCGTCAGCTCCTAGGTCTGCCCCCGTACAGAGCGTCAGCTCCTAGGTCTGCCCCCGTACAGAGCGTCAGCTCCTAGGTCTGCTCCCGTACAGAGCGTCAGCTCCTAGGTCTGCTCCCGTACAGAGCGTCAGCTCCTAGGTCTGCTCCCGTACAGAGCGTCAGCTCCTAGGTCTGCTCCCGTATAGAGCGTCAGCTCCTAGGTCTGCTCCCGTACAGAGTGTCAGCTCCTAGGTCTGCTCCTGTATAGAGTGTCAGCTCATAGGCCAAGCCCAGGCATTACAGCATACACCCCCCTCCCTATAAGCCCCGGCTCTCACCCTCAGTGCAGAGAGGTCGATGTCATCCAGGCTCCGGGCTGGAGGGTCGGTTGCCATGTTTTCACGTTGAGTGCGTCGGATGACAACACAATGTGCGCTGCTCGGGGGGGGGGTCACATGGACTGTCCTCGACGACACACACAACTCACATCCCTGACAGCACGCAGGAACCAACACACACACGATGCAACGGGGTCCGGCGGATCACACTCACCAGCTGCAGTGAGTCACATGACACCCACACTGCAAACACAACGACACAACGTGAGGGCCGCGACACCCCCTCACTACACCCACACGAGACGGGCCCCCCGAGCAGCACCACACTGCAGAGGACAGGGTCTCCAAGATCCCAGATAATCCCACCCTTCAAGGATTAGGACAGGCTAAGGGTCCATGCAAGGAGCTGGGTGGTCTTCAAGACTGAAGAAGAAGCCAACAAGGGGGGGGCTCCAGGTCTTGTGACAGCCGCTCCAGGTGTCCCTATAGACAGTTACAGGTCTATGGACCCTGAGACAGCCTCTCTAGGGGGTCTGTCGTGCCTCTGATTGAGGGGGCTTGCAGCTCTTGTGACAGCAGCTCCAAGGGTCTTTATAGAAAGAAGGGAGCTTCAATGCACTTGTGACAGCCGCTCCAGAGGTCTCGATAGATTGGGCTTCAAGTTTTTGTGACAGCCGCTCCAGAGGTTACTTTAGACAGGTGAGGGTTTACACAGCCGCTCCAGGGTCCCTATAGACAGTTCACAGTGCCCGTGACAGCCGCTCCAGGGCTCCCTATAGACAGGTCTGGGTTCAGAGTGCCCGTGACAGCCGCTCCAGGGCTCCCTGTAGACAGTTCACAGTGCCCGTGACAGCCGCTCCAGGGCTCCCTATAGACAGTTCACAGTGCCCGTGACAGCCGCTCCAGGGCTCCCTATAGACAGTTCACAGTGCCCGAGACAGCCGCTCCAGGGCTCCCTATAGACAGGTCTGGGTTCAGAGTGCCCGTGACAGCCGCTCCAGGGCTCCCTATAGACAGTTCACAGTGCCCGTGACAGCCGCTCCAGGGCTCCCTATAGACAGGTCTGGGTTCAGAGTGCCTGTGACAGCCGCTCCAGGGCTCCCTTTAGACAGTTCTGGGTTCAGAGTGCCCGTGACAGCCGCTCCAGGGCTCCCTTTAGACAGTTCTGGGTTCAGAGTGCCCGTGACAGCCGCTCCAGGGCTCCCTTTAGACAGTTCTGGGTTCAGAGTGCCCGTGACAGCCGCTCCAGGGCTCCCTATAGACAGTTCTGGGTTCAGAGTGCCCGTGACAGCCGCTCCAGGGTCCTTATAGACAGCAGGGGAGATTAGTCCTCGTGACAGCCGCTCCAGGGCTCCCTATAGACAGCAGGGGAGATTAGTCCTCGTGACAGCCGCTCCAGGGCTCCCTATAGACAGGTCTGGGTTCAGAGTGCCCGTGACAGCCGCTCCAGGGCTCCCTATAGACAGTTCTTGGTTCACAGCGCCCGTGACAGCCGCTCCAGGGCTCCCTATAGACAGGTCTGGGTTCAGAGTGCCCGTGACAGCCGCTCCAGGGCTCCCTATAGACAGTTCACAGTGCCCGTGACAGCCGCTGTAGAAGGACGTACAGACGTCTCTTTCTGTCAGGCCCCCTCTGCAGCGCTGCTAGGCCCCCTCCCCGTCTATCTCCGCCGCTCCCGTCCTCCCCACTCCCGGTACTTCCGGCTCCCAGTCCTCCGTTTTCTGTTGCTGAGGCCGCACCTGGAGAATGGCGCTCCGGACTCCGCCCACCAGCCGTCTCATTGGGAGAGAAAGGCGCGGAGAGGCGTGGCTACAGCAAGAAACATCACGTGACGAACAACCGCAGCGGCAACATAGGCAGCACCTGAGATGGGTGGGACGTAAGTTGAAGGAGGAGCTTGATGCGGATTTAGGGGGCGGGGTTAAGACGTCACCAAACGGATCCTGAGACGTACAACGTAAGGGGCGTGACGAAAGGCGTCTAAAGGTAGAAGAGCCGCCATATTAGATAAGGGCAAGTGCTCCCAAATTGAAAAATATGTAAATTAGTGTTAATTCTAACTAAAGTCATCATAAAAACAGTTACAGTGTATTAGTACAGGGTCTAACTATCTAAGCCCGTGATACCGAGTGCTGATCTATGTATCTAATCCTATCATGTGTGATACTGTCTGCTGAGCTGTGTATCTAATCCTATCATGTGTGATACTGTCTGCTGAGCCGTGTATCTAATCCTATCCTCTGTGATACTGTCTGCTGAGCTGTGTATCTAATCCTATCCTGTGTGATACTGTCTGCTGAGCTGTGTATCTAATCCTATCCTGTGTGATACTGTCTGCTGAGCTGTGTATCTAATCCTATCCTGTGTGATACTGCCTGCTGAGCTGTGTATCTAATCCTATCCTGTGTGATACTGTCTGCTGAGCTGTGTATCTAATCCTATCCTGTGTGATACTGTCTGCTGAGCTGTGTATCTAATCCTATCCTGTGTGATACTGCCTGCTGAGCTGTGTATCTAATCCTATCCTGTGTGATACTGTCTGCAGAGGAGGTGTATCTAATCCTATCCTGTGTGATACTGTCTGCTGAGCTGTGTATCTAATCCTATCCTGTGTGATACTGTCTGCTGTGTATCTAATCCTATCCTGTGTGATACTGTCTGCAGAGGAGGTGTATCTAATCCTATCCTGTGTGATACTGTCTGCTGAGCTGTGTATCTAATCCTATCCTGTGTGATACTGTCTGCTGAGCTGTGTATCTAATCCTCTCCTGTGTGATACTGTCTGCTGAGCTGTGTATCTAATCCTCTCCTGTGTGATACTGTCTGCTGAGCTGTGTATCTAATCCTATCCTGTGTGAGACTGTCTGCTGAGCTGTGTATCTAATCCTATCCTGTGTGATACTGTCTGCTGAGCTGTGTATCTAATCCTCTCCTGTGTGATACTGTCTGCTGAGCTGTGTATCTAATCCTCTCCTGTGTGATACTGTCTGCTGAGCTGTGTATCTAATCCTATCCTGTGTGATACAGTCTGCTGAGCTGTGTATCTAATCCTATCCTGTGTGATACTGACTGCTGAGCTGTGTATCTAATCCTATCCTGTGTGATACTGTCTGCTGAGCTGTGTATCTAATCCTAACCTGTGTGATACTGTCTGCTGAGCTGTGTATCTAATCCTATCCTGTGTGATACTGCCTGCTGAGCTGTGTATCTAATCCTATCCTGTGTGATACTGTCTGCTGAGCTGTGTATCTAATCCTATCCTGTGTGATACTGTCTGCTGAGCTGTGTATCTAATCCTGTACTGTGTGATACTGTCTGCTGAGCTGTGTATCTAATCCTATCCTGTGTGATACTGTCTGCTGAGATGTGTATCTAATCCTATCCTGTGTGATACTGTCTGCTGAGCTGTGTATCTAATCCTGTCCTGTGTGATACTGTCTGCTGAGCTGTGTATCTAATCCTATCCTGTGTGATATTGTATGCTGAGCTGTGTATCTAATCTTATCCTGTGTGATACTGTCTGCTGAGCTGTGTATCTAATCCTATCCTGTGTGATACTGTCTGCTGAGCTGTGTATCTAAACCTATCCTGTGTGATACTGTCTGCTGAGCCGTGTATCTAATCCTATCCTGTGTGATACTGTCTGCTGAGCTGTGTATCTAATCCTATCCTGTGTGATACTGCCTGCTGAGCTGTGTATCTAATCCTATCCTGTGTGATACTGTCTGCTGAGCTGTGTATCTAATCCTATCCTGTGTGATACTGTCTGCTGAGCTGTGTATCTAATCCTATCCTGCGTGATACTGTCTGCTGAGCCGTGTATCTAATCCTATCCTGCGTGATACTGTCTGCTGAGCTGTGTATCTAATCCTATCCTGTGTGATACTGTCTGCTGAGCCGTGTATCTAATCCTATCCTGTGTGATACTGTCTGCTGAGCCGTGTATCTAATCCTATCACATACCTCCCAACTATCAAAACGAACGAAGACTGACATTTTGTGCGGCAGCAAATTTTTTCCACATAAACCTATAACTCCGCCAAAAACTTGACTAAACACTTAATCCCACCCAGCCCCCTAAATGCACCCACATAGTAATTATTCCCCCTATATGCCCCCCTCACAGTAGTTAGGCTCAGATATGTGCCCCCTCACAGTAGGTTTGCCCAGTTATGTGCCCCTCACAGTAGTTATGCCCAGATATGTGCCCCCTCACAGTAGTTATGCCCAGTTATGTGCCCCCTCACAGTAGTTATGCCCAGATATGTGCCCCCTCACAGTAGGTTTTCCCAGTTATGTGCCCCCTCTCAGTAGGTTTTCCCAGTTATGTGCCCCCTCACAGTAGTTATGCCCAGTTATGTGCCCCCTCACAGTAGGTTTTCCCAGTTATGTGCCCCCTCTCAGTAGGTTTTCCCAGTTATGTGCCCCCTCACAGTAGTTATGCCCAGTTATGTGCCCCCTCACAGTAGTTATGCCCAGTTATGTGCCCCCTCACAGTAGTTATGCCCAGATATGTGCCCCCTCACAGTAGTACTAGTTATGCCCAGATATGTGCCCCCTCACAGTAGTTATGCCCAGTTATGTGCCCCCTCACAGTAGTTATGCCCAGATATGTGCCCCCCTCACAGTAGTTATGCCCAGATATGTGCCCCCTCACAGTAGTTATGCCCAGTTATGTGCCCCCTCACAGTAGTTATGCCCAGATATGTGCCCCCTCACAGTAGTTATGCCCAGATATGTGCCCCCTCACAGTAGTTATGCCCAGATATGTGCCCCCTCACAGTAGTTATGCCCAGATATGAGCCCCCCTCACAGTAGTTATGCCCAGATATGTGCCCCCTCACAGTAGTTATGCCAAGATATGTGCCCCCTCACAGTAGGTTTTCCCAGTTATGTGCCCCCTCTCAGTAGGTTTTCCCAGTTATGTGCCCCCTCACAGTAGTTATGCCCAGTTATGTGCCCCCTCACAGTAGTTATGCCCAGATATGTGCCCCCCTCACAGTAGTAATGGTCAGATATGTGCCCCCCTCACAGTAGTTATGCCCAGATATGTGCCATCTCACAGTTCCTATGCCCAGATGTGCCCCCTCACAGTAGATATGCCCAGATATGTGCCCCCTCACAGTAGTTATGCCCAGATATGTGCCCCCTCACAGTAGGTTTTCCCAGTTATATGCCCCCTCTCAGTAGGTTTTCCCAGTTATGTGCCCCCTCACAGTAGTTATGCCCAGTTATGTGCCCCCTCACAGTAGTTATGCCCAGATATGTGCCCCCCTCACAGTAGTAATGGTCAGATATGTGCCCCCCTCACAGTAGTTATGCCCAGATATGTGCCATCTCACAGTTCCTATGCCCAGATGTGCCCCCTCACAGTAGTTATGCCCAGATGTGCCCCCTCACAGTAGATATGCCCAGATATGTGCCCCCTCACAGTAGATATGCCCAGATATGTGTCCCCTCACAGTAGATATGGCCAGATATGTGCCCCCTGACAGTAGATATGCCCAGATATGTGCCCCCTCACAGTAGTTACAGAACGGAGGCTGACTGCCAGCCCCGCCCCCCGCACAGACCAGAGATGTAGAGAGATTCCTATGGACGCAGAGACAGCTGCCAGAAAGCGGGATATACAGGTCCTTATAAAAAAAATTGCATATTGTGATAAAGTTCATTATTTTCTGTAATGTACTGATAAACATTAGACTTTCATATATTTTAGATTTATTACACACAACTGAAGTAGTTCAAGCCTTTTATTGTTTTAATATTGATGATTTTGGCATACAGCTCATGAAAACCCCAAATTCCTATCTAAAAAAATTAGCATATCATGAAAAGGTTCTCTAAACGAGCTATTAACCCAATCATCTGAATCAACTAATTAAAGGGATTTTGTGTATAGAGCTGGGGACATGGGTTGCTAGATGGCCGCTAGCACATCCGCAATACCCAGTCCCCATAGCTCTGTGTGCTTTTATTGCTTTAAAAAACTGATTTGATACATATGCAAATTAACCTTAGATGAGTCCTGTATGTGAGATGAGTCAGGGACAGGACTCATCTCAGGGTAATTTGCATATGTATTAAATCGTTTTTTTTTACACAATACAAGCACACAGAGCTATGGGGACTGGGTATTGCGGATGTGCTAGCGGCCATCTAGCAACTAATGTCCTCAGCTCTTTACCCAAAATCCAGGTGACAGGTTCCCTTTAAGTCTAAACACCTGCGAAAGATTCCTAAGGCTTTTAAAAACTCCCAGCCTGGTTCATTACTCCAAACCGCAATCATGGGTAAGACTGCCGACCTGACTGCTGTCCAGAAGGCCATCCTTGACACCCTCAAGCAAGAGGGTAAGACACAGAAAGACATGTCTGAAGGAATAGGCTGTTCCCAGAGTGCTGTATCAAGGCACCTCAGTGGGAAGTCTGTGGGAAGGAAAAAGTGTGGCAGAAAACGCTGCACAACGAGAAGAGGTGACCGGACCCTGAGGAAGATTGTGGAGAAGGACCGATTCCAGACCTTGGGGGACCTGCGGAAGCAGTGGACTGAGTCTGGAGTAGAAACATCCAGAGCCACCGTGTACAGGCGTGTGCAGGAAATGGGCTACAGGTGCCGCATTCCCCAGAAACAGCGGCAGAAGCGCCTGACCTGGGCTACAGAGAAGCAGCACTGGACTGTTGCATGTCATTCGGAAATCAAGGTGCCAGAGTCTGGAGGAAGACTGGGAAGAAATGCCAAAATGCCTGAAGTCCAGTGTCAAGTACCCACAGTCAGTGATGGTCTGGGGTGCCATGTCAGCTGCTGGTGTTGGTCCACTGTGTTTTATCAAGGGCAGGGTCAATGCAGCCGCTATCAGGAGATTTTGGAGCACTTCATGCTTCCATCTGCTGAAAAGCTTTATGGAGATGAAGATGTCATTTTTCAGCACGACTGTCACAACCAGACAGCTGAGAAGCTCTGACAGAGTGTCACAACCAGACAGCTGAGAAGCTCTGACAGAGGCCTTTCAGAACCTCCTCCTTGAGTTTCTGTGTTGTGGTATTCAGTTCCTCCTCTCGTTAGCCTCTCTCAGCTGTCATGTGTTGGACTAATTGCTTCCCTTTAAATTCTTCCCCAGAAGGCTTTTCTGGGCGGCTTATACTACTTCCTGGAGTGTGTGTGCACGCTGACTCTGTCCTCCTGTTTGCTTCAAAGCTAAGTGTTGTACCTTTATCTGTTATTTTCTGTTTGCTGGATCCCAGGTGACCCTGACTCCCTCCGTATCTTGTGTAGGGAGCCGGTGGTCGTGTCCCCTCACTATTGTAGGGTGCTCAGGGCTTTATAGTCAAGGTTCGTGGATATGCAAACCTCCACCATTCGGATCTTTGCATAGGCTGAGCAGCCAGGGAAAGTGCCAGGTCTTCTGCAGGGGTCTCCCTTGGTTCCTTAGTTTTTGGATCCAGCGAGTCGTTTATACATGTTGCTTTGCCTTGTTTCCTGTACACCGTCCGTGACATTATAAGCCGCCATAACCGTCTCAAGCATGGATCCGGTTTCACTTTTGGCTGAACGCCTTCAGGGTCTTTCATTGGAGGTAGCTGATCTCCATAAGACTTTTTCTCAGCTTCAAGTGACCGGTTCAGCTGGCGTTCATGGAGTTTGTTCTGAGCCTAAGATCTCGCTCCCGGATACGTTTTCCGGGGGTAGTGAGAATTTTGTGCGTTTTAGAGAGGCTTGCAAACTCCATTTTCGCCTTCTTCCCCACTCCTCTGGTGATGAGGAACGGAGGGTGGGGATCATTATATTGCTGCTCAGAGGTAACGCTCAGTCCTGGGCCTTTTCGCTGCTGGAGGGGGCACGGCCTCTCCGTTCAGTGGATGAATTCTTTTTAGCCCTGGGTCAGATATATGATGATCCGGATCGTATTGCTCTGGCTGAGTCTAGACTACGTCTATTATGCCAGGGTAAACAATCCGCAGAAATATACTGCTCAGAATTTCGGAGATGGGCAGCTGATACTGGTTGGAATGATGCTGCGCTCCGAAGTCAATTTTGCCATGGTCTTTCAGAGGGATTGAAAGATGCATTTGCCTTTCATGAGAGGCCTACCTCCTTGGACTCTGCCATGTCTCAGGCCGTTCGTATTGACAGGCGTCTTAGAGAGAGAGGAGAGATATCTCCTTCCTGTCATACTCAGTCCCAGGACAGTACAGCGGTCCCGTTCTGTGCGCAGGGGTCTCAGTCGCCGTCAGCCCCTTCTGAGCAGGAGCCCATGCAGCTGGGGTTGATTGCTTCTGACAATAGAAGATTCAGCCCGCATGGGAGGGTTTGTTTTTGTTGTGGAGGTATAAATCATTTGGCAAATATTTGTCCCTCTAGGAGATTCAGGCAGTTTTCTGGGAGTAATAAAGAAACAAACAGGAAAAAATCTTTTAAAAATGTTCCGTCTGTTACTATTGGCAGGGTTGAGGCGGAAATTGAAGGTTTTCCATTTGCTTGTAGTTCCCGTTTTGTCCTGCCGGCTAGGGTGGCGCTAGAGAGCAAGAACATTTTTTGTGAGACTTTTGTGGATAGTGGAGCAGCGGTTAATCTCATTGATAATCAATTTGCGATAACTTATGGTTTCCAGGTGCGCACTTTGGGAAAGGATATTCCTGTTTTTGCTATCGATTCCGCTCCACTTTCTCAAAAATCATTAAAGGGCATAGTTCACAATATCCGTTTAATTGTGAGTGATGCTCATGTTGAGGATGTGTCATGTTTCGTCCTTAGCGGTTTACCCACCCCTCTGGTGTTGGGGCTGCCCTGGCTCACTAAGCATAACCCCACCATTGATTGGCAAGCGAGGCAAATAAATGGTTGGAGTGACTTTTGCAGAGAGAATTGCCTCACGACATCTGTTTCTGAGGTTGCTACTAAGACTGTACCATCTTTTCTCTCTGAATTTTCGGATGTCTTCTCTGAGAGTGGAGTTCAGGATTTGCCCCCGCACAGGGAGTACGATTGCCCTATTAATCTCATCCCAGACGCCAAGCTGCCTAAATCTCGTTTATACAATCTTTCCCAACCTGAGAGGATCGCTATGCGTGCTTATATCTCTGAGAGTCTGAGAAAAGGACACATACGACCCTCGAAGTCACCTGTTGCCGCTGGTTTTTTCTTTGTTAAGAAAAAAGATGGTTCTTTAAGACCTTGTCTGGATTTCAGGGAGCTGAACAATATCACAACTCGTGACCCTTATCCGCTTCCTCTGATCCCGGACCTGTTTAACCAGGTTGTTGGGGCTAAAGTCTTTTCCAAATTAGATCTAAGAGGGGCATACAACCTGGTCAGGGTCAGAGAAGGGGACGAATGGAAGACGGCCTTCAATACCCCTGAGGGCCATTTTGAAAATTTGGTTATGCCTTTTGGTTTGATGAATGCCCCAGCCGTTTTTCAGCATTTCGTGAACAGCATTTTTTATCATTTGATGGGAAAATTTGTATTGGTGTATTTGGATGACATTTTGATTTTTTCTCCCGATTTCAAAACTCATAAGGAACATTTACGTCAGGTCTTGCTCATCCTGCGGGAGAATAAATTATATGCGAAACTGGAAAAATGTGTGTTTGCGGTTCCAGAAATTCAATTTCTGGGGTTTCTTCTCTCCGCTTCTGGTTTTCGCATGGACCCCGAGAAGGTCCGCGCTGTGCTTGAGTGGGAGCTTCCTGAGAATCAAAAGGCGCTGATGCGTTTTTTGGGCTTTGCCAATTATTACAGGAAGTTCATTTTGAATTATTCTTCTATTGTTAAACCACTCACTGATATGACCAGAAAGGGGGTAGATTTTTCTTCTTGGTCAGTAGAGGCGCGTAAGGCTTTTTCTGATATCAAGGAGAGTTTTGCTTCCGCTCCCATCTTGGTGCAACCTGATGTTTCTTTACCCTTCATAGTTGAGGTTGATGCTTCTGAGGTGGGTGTGGGGGCGGTCTTGTCTCATTGTTCCTCTCCTGCCAATTGGCGACCGTGTGCCTTTTTCTCAAGAAAACTCTCCTCCGCAGAGAGAAATTACGATGTGGGAGATAGGGAATTGTTGCCATCAAGTTGGCTTTTGAGGAATGGCGCCATTGGCTAGAGGGAGCCAGACACCCTATTACCGTATTTACTGACCATAAAAATCTGGCCTACTTGGAGTCAGCCAAGCGTCTGAACCCGAGACAGGCCAGATGGTCGTTGTTCTTTTCTAGGTTTAATTTTGTTGTCACGTTCCGCCCTGGAGTTAAGAATGTGAAGGCAGATGCCCTGTCACGTTGTTTTCCGGGAGGCGGGAATTTTGAAGACCCGGGTCCCATTTTGGCTGAAGGTGTGGTGGTCTCTGCTCTTTTTCCTGAATTGGAGGCAGAGGTGCAGGCAGCCCAGCCAGAGGCTCCTGATCTTTGTCCTCCTGGGAGGTTGTTTGTGCCTCTCGCTTTAAGACACAAGATTTTTAAAGAACACCACGATACGGTCCTTGCTGGGCACCCGGGGGTAAGAGCCACACTGGATCTCATCGCTCGGAGATTCTGGTGGCCTGCGCTTCGTAAGTCGGTTGAGGGTTTTGTGGCAGCCTGCGAGACTTGCGCTCGTGCCAAAGTCCCTCATTCACGGCCATCAGGTCCTCTCCTTCCCTTACCCATTCCTTCCCGTCCTTGGACACATCTGTCCATGGACTTCATAACGGACCTGCCTCGTTCCTCGGGGAAGACTGTGATTCTGGTGGTGGTGGACCGTTTTAGCAAAATGGTGCATTTCATCCCTTTTCCTGGTTTGCCCAATGCTAAGACGCTGGCGCAGGCATTTGTTGATCACATTGTCAAATTGCACGGTATTCCTTCAGACATCGTCTCTGATAGGGGCACGCAGTTTGTTTCCAGATTCTGGAAGGCTTTCTGTTCTCGCTTGGGGGTTCGGTTGTCATTCTCTTCTGCTTTCCACCCGCAGTCGAATGGCCAGACAGAGCGCGTCAATCAGAATCTGGAGACATATCTGCGTTGTTTTGTGGCGGAGAATCAAGAGGATTGGTGTTCTTTTTTGTCCCTTGCTGAGTTTGCTTTAAATAACCGTCGTCAGGAGTCCTCTGATAAGTCACCATTTTTTGGTGCATATGGGTTTCATCCACAGTTTGGGACTTTCTCGGGAGAGGGGTCTTCTGGTTTACCTGATGAGGACAGATTCTCCTCGTCTTTGTCATCTATTTGGCAAAAGATTCAAGATAATCTAAAGAGCATGAGTGAGAGATATAAGCGTGTGGCTGATAAGAGACGTGTGCTTGGTCCGGACCTGAATGTTGGTGATCTGGTGTGGTTGTCTACCAAGAATATCAAATTGAAGGTTCCCTCCTGGAAGTTGGGTCCTAGGTAGGGATGAGCGAACTCGAACTGTATAGTTCGGGTTCGTACCGAATTTTGGGGTGTCCGTGACACGGACCCGAACCCGGACATTTTCGTAAAAGTCCGGGTTCGGGTTCGGTGTTCGTCGCTTTCTTCGCGCTTTTGTGACGCTTTCTTGGCGCTTTTTGAAAGGCTGCAAAGCAGCCAATCAACAAGCGTCATACTACTTGCCCCAAGAGGCCATCACAGCCATGCCTACTATTGGCATGGCTGTGATTGGCCAGAGCACCATGTGACCCAGCCTCTATTTAAGCTGGAGTCACATAGCGCCGCCCGTCACTCTGCTCTGATTAGCGTAGGGAGAGGTTGCGGCTGCGACAGTAGGGCGAGATTAGGCAGATTAACTCCTCCAAAGGACTTGATTAACTGATCGATCTGCAGCTGTGGATCATTTAGCTGCTGATCCTCAATTGCTCACTGTTTTTAGGCTGCCCAGACCGTTTGTCAGTCACATTTTTCTGGGGTGATCGGCGGCCATTTTGTGTCTTGTGGTGCGCCAGCACAAGCTGCGACCAAGTGCATTTAACCCTCAATGGTGTGGTTGTTTTTTGGCTAAAGCCTACATCAGGGTGAAGCTGTCACACCAAGTGCATTTAACCAGCAATAGTCTGTTTATTTTTTGGCCATATACTACATCAGGGGCAAGCTGCGCCCTGACACCAAGTGCATTTAACCCTCAATGGTGCGTTTGTTTTTTGGCTAAAGCCTACATCAGGGTGAAGCTGTCACACCAAGTGCATTTAACCAGCAATAGTCTGTTTATTTTTTGGCCATATACTACATCAGGGGCAAGCTGCGCCCGTCACCAAGTGCATTTAACCCTCAGTAGTGTGGTTGGTCAAGCTATCACACCAAGTGCATTTAACCAGCAATAGTCTGTTCATTTTTTGGCCATATACTAAATCAGGGGCAAGCTGCGCCTGTCACCAAGTGCATTTAACCAGCAATAGTCTGTTCATTTTTTGGCCATATACTACATCAGGGGCAAGCTGCGCCCATCACCAAGTGCATTTAACCAGCAATAGTGTGGTTATTTTTTGGCCATATCCCAGTCTAATTCTGTCACTAAATCCATACCTGTCACCCAGCGCCTAAATACTAGGCCTCAAATTTATATCCCGCTAAATCTCTCGTTACCGCTGTCCTGTTGTGGCTGGGAAAGTTATTTAGTGTCCGTCAAAGCACATTTTTTGTTCTGGGTTGAAATACAATTCCCAATTTAGCAATTTCATAATTTAGTGGTTTCTGCTGTATCAGAGCTATTTGAAATCTATCCCTAAAAGGGTATATAATATTCAAGGTGCACATAGGGTCATTCAGAATAACTTCACACACCCGCTACTGTGCATTTCCAAGTCTAATTCTGTCACTAAACCCATACCTGTCACCCAGCGCCTAAATACTAGGCCTCAAATTCATATCCTGCTAAATCTGTCCCTAGTGCTGTAGCTGGGCGAGTTATTTAGTGTCCGTTCAAGCACATTTCTTGTTCTGGGTTGAAATACAATTCCCAATTTAGCAATTTCATAATTTAGTGGTTTCTGCTATATCAGAGCTATTTGAAATCTATCCCTAAAAGGGTATATCATATTGAAGGTGCACATTGGGTCATTCAGAATAACTTCACACACACGCTTCTGTGCATTTCCAAGTCTAATTCTGTCACTAAATCCATACCGGTCACCCAGCGCCTAAATACTAGGCCTCAAATTTATATCCCGCTGAATTTGAATACAATACATTGGGCCAAATAATATATTTGTTGTTGTGGTGAACCATAACAATGAGAAAAACATCTAGTAAGGGACGCGGACGTGGACATGGTCGTGGTGGTGTTAGTGGACCCTCTGGTGCTGGGAGAGGACGTGGCCGTTCTGCCACATCCACACGTCCTAGTGTACCAACTACCTCAGGTCCCAGTAGCCGCCAGAATTTACAGCGATATATGGTGGGGCCCAATGCCGTTCTAAGGATGGTAAGGCCTGAGCAGGTACAGGCATTAGTCAATTGGGTGGCCGACAGTGGATCCAGCACGTTCACATTATCTCCCACCCAGTCTTCTGCAGAAAGCGCACAGATGGCGCCTGAAAACCAACCCCATCAGTCTGTCACATCACCCCCATGCATACCAGGGAAACTGTCTCAGCCTCAAGTTATGCAGCAGTCTCTTATGCTGTTTGAAGACTCCGCTGGCAGGGTTTCCCAAGGGCATCCACCTAGCCCTTCCCCAGCGGTGAAGACATAGAATGCACTGACGCACAACCACTTATGTTTCCTGATGATGAGGACATGGGAATACCACCTCAGCATGTCTCTGATGATGACGAAACACAGGTGCCAACTGCTGCGTCTTTCTGCAGTGTGCAGACTGAACAGGAGGTCAGGGATCAAGACTGGGTGGAAGACGATGCAGGGGACGATGAGGTCCTAGACCCCACATGGAATGAAGGTCGTGCCACTGACTTTCACAGTTCGGAGGAAGAGGCAGTGGTGAGACCGAGCCAACAGCGTAGCAAAAGAGGGAGCAGTGGGCAAAAGCAGAACACCCGCCGCCAAGAGACTCCGCCTGCTACTGACCGCCGCCATCTGGGACCGAGCACCCCAAAGGCAGCTTCAAGGAGTTCCCTGGCATGGCACTTCTTCAAACAATGTGCTGACGACAAGACCCGAGTGGTTTGCACGCTGTGCCATCAGAGCCTGAAGCGAGGCATTAACGTTCTGAACCTGAGCACAACCTGCATGACCAGGCACCTGCATGCAAAGCATGAACTGCAGTGGAGTAAACACCTTAAAACCAAGGAAGTCACTCAGGCTCCCCCTGCTACCTCTTCTGCTGCTGCCGCCTCGGCCTATTCTGCTGCTGCCGCCTCGGCCTCTTCCTCCGCCTCTGGAGGAACGTTGGCACCTGCCGCCCAGCAAACAGGGGATGTACCACCAACACCACCACCACCACCTCCGTCACCAAGCGTCTCAACCATGTCACACGCCAGCGTTCAGCTCTCCATCTCACAAACATTTGATAGAAAGCGTAAATTCCCACCTAGCCACCCTCGATCCCTGGCCCTGAATGCCAGCATTTCTAAACTACTGGCCTATGAAATGCTGTCATTTAGGCTGGTGGACACAGACAGCTTCAAACAGCTCATGTCGCTTGCTGTCCCACAGTATGTTGTTCCCAGCCGGCACTACTTCTCCAAGAGAGCCGTGCCTTCCCTGCACAACCAAGTATCCGATAAAATCAAGTGTGCACTGCGCAACGCCATCTGTAGCAAGGTCCACCTAACCACAGATACGTGGACCAGTAAGCACGGCCAGGGACGCTATATCTCCCTAACTGCACACTGGGTAAATGTAGTGGCAGCTGGGCCCCAGGCGGAGAGCTGTTTGGCGCACGTCCTTCCGCCGCCAAGGATCGCAGGGCAACATTCTTTGCCTCCTGTTGCCACCTCCTCCTTCTCGGCTTCCTCCTCCTCTTCTTCCACCTGCTCATCCAGTCAGCCACACACCTTCACCACCAACTTCAGCACAGCCCGGGGTAAACGTCAGCAGGCCATTCTGAAACTCATATGTTTGGGGGACAGGCCCCACACCGCACAGGAGTTGTGGCGGGGTATAGAACAACAGACCGACGAGTGGTTGCTGCCGGTGAGCCTCAAGCCCGGCCTGGTGGTGTGTGATAATGGGCGAAATCTCGTTGCAGCTCTGGGACTAGCCAATTTGACGCACATCCCTTGCTTGGCGCATGTGCTGAATTTGGTGGTGCAGAAGTTCATTCACAACTACCCCGACATGTCAGAGCTGCTGCATAAAGTGCGGGCCGTCTGTTCGCGCTTCCGGCGTTCACATCCTGCTGCTGCTCGCCTGTCTGCGCTACAGCGTAACTTCGGCCTTCCCGCTCACCGCCTCATATGCGACGTGCCCACCAGGTGGAACTCCACCTTGCACATGCTGGACAGACTGTGCGAGCAGCAGCAGGCCATAGTGGAGTTTCAGCTGCAGCACGCACGGGTCAGTCGCACTACAGAACAGCACCACTTCACCACCAATGACTGGGCCTCCATGCGAGACCTGTGTGCCCTGTTGCGCTGTTTCGAGTACTCCACCAACATGGCCAGTGGCGATGACGCCGTTATCAGCGTTACAATACCACTTCTATGTCTCCTTGAGAAAACACTTAGGGCGATGATGGAAGAGGAGGTGGCCCAGGAGGAGGAGGAGGAGGAGGAAGAGGGGTCATTTTTAGCACTTTCAGGCCAGTCTCTTCGAAGTGACTCAGAGGGAGGTTTTTGGCAACAGCAGAGGCCAGGTACAAATGTGGCCAGCCAGGGCCCACTACTGGAGGACGAGGAGGACGAGGATGAGGAGGAGGTGGAGGAGGATGAGGATGAAGCATGGTCACAGCGGGGTGGCACCCAACGCAGCTCGGGTCCATCACTGGTGCGTGGCTGGGGGGAAAGGCAGGACGATGACGATACGCCTCCCACAGAGGACAGCTTGTCCTTACCCCTGGGCAGCCTGGCACACATGAGCGACTACATGCTGCAGTGCCTGCGCAACGACAGCAGAGTTGCCCACATTTTAACCTGTGCGGACTACTGGGTTGCCACCCTGCTGGATCCACGCTACAAAGACAATGTGCCCACCTTACTTCCTGCACTGGAGCGTGATAGGAAGATGCGCGAGTACAAGCGCACGTTGGTAGACGCGCTACTGAGAGCATTCCCAAATGTCACAGGGGAACAAGTGGAAGCCCAAGGCCAAGGCAGAGGAGGAGCAAGAGGTCGCCAAGGCAGCTGTGTCACGGCCAGCTCCTCTGAGGGCAGGGTTAGCATGGCAGAGATGTGGAAAACTTTTGTCAACACGCCACAGCTAACTGCACCACCACCTGATACGCAACGTGTTAGCAGGAGGCAACATTTCACTAACATGGTGGAACAGTACGTGTGCACACCCCTCCACGTACTGACTGATGGTTCGGCCCCATTCAACTTCTGGGTCTCTAAATTGTCCACGTGGCCAGAGCTAGCCTTTTATGCCTTGGAGGTGCTGGCCTGCCCGGCGGCCAGCGTTTTGTCTGAACGTGTATTCAGCACGGCAGGGGGCGTCATTACAGACAAACGCAGCCGCCTGTCTACAGCCAATGTGGACAAGCTGACGTTCATAAAAATGAACCAGGCATGGATCCCACAGGACCTGTCCGTCCCTTGTCCAGATTAGACATTAACTACCTCCCCATAACCATATATTATTGGACTCCAGGGCACTTCCTCATTCAATCCTATTTTTATTTTCATTTTACCATTATATTGCGAGGCTACCCAAAGTTGAATGAACCTCTCCTCTGCCTGTGTGCTAGGCCTAAATATATGCCAATGGACTGTTGCAGTGGTGGCTGACATGAAGCCTGATTCTCTGCTATGACATGCAGACTAATTCTCTGCTGACATGAAGCCAGATTGTCTGTTACGGGACCTCTCTCCTCTGCCTGGGTGCTGGGCCTAAATTTATGACAATGGACTGTTGCAGTGGTGGCTGACGTGAAGCCTGATTCTCTGCTATGACATGCAGACTGATTCTCTGCTGACATGAAGCCAGATCCTCTGTTACGGGACCTCTCTCCTCTGCCTGGGTGCTGGGCCTAAATATATGACAATGGACTGTTGCAGTGGTGGCTGACGTGAAGCCTGATTCTCTGCTATGACATGCAGACTAATTCTCTGCTGACATGAAGCCAGATTCTCTGTTACGGGACCTCTCTCCTCTGCCTGTGTGTGCTGGGCCTAAATATATGCCAATGGACTGTTGCAGTGGTGGCTGACGTGAAGCCTGATTCTCTGCTATGACATGCAGACTGATTCTCTGCTGACATGAAGCCAGATTGTCTGTTACGGGACCTCTCTGCTCTGCCTGTGTGCTAGGCCTAAATATATGCCAATGGACTGTTGCAGTGGTGGGCTGACGTGAAGCCTCATTCTCTGCTATGACATGCAGACTGATTCTCTGCTGACATGAAGCCAGATTGTCTGTTACGGGACCTCTCTGCCTCTGCCTGTGTGCTAGGGCCTAAATATATGCCAATGGACTGTTGCAGTGGTGGCTGACGTGAAGCCTCATTCTCTGCTATGACATGCAGACTGATTCTCTGCTGACATGAAGCCAGATTGTCTGTTACGGGACCTCTCTCCTCTGCCTGGGTGCTGGGCCTAAATATATGACAATGGACTGTTGCAGTGGTGGCTGACGTGAAGCCTGATTCTCTGCTATGACATGCAGACTGATTCTCTGCTGACATGAAGCCAGATTCTCTGTTACGGGACCTCTCTCCTCTGCCTGGGTGCTGGGCCTAAATATATGCCAATGGACTGTTGCAGTGGTGGCTGACGTGAAGCCTCATTCTCTGCTATGACATGCAGACTAATTCTCTGCTGACATGAAGCCAGATTCTCTGTTACGGGACCTCTCTCCTCTGCCTGGGTGCTGGGCCTAAATATATGCCAATGGACTGTTGCAGTGGTGGCTGACGTGAAGCCTCATTCTCTGCTATGACATGCAGACTGATTCTCTGCTGACATGAAGCCAGATTCTCTGTTACGGGACCTCTCTCCTCTGCCTGTGTGTGTGCTGGGCCTAAATATATGCCAATGGACTGTTGCAGTGGTGGCTGACGTGAAGCCTCATTCTCTGCTATGACATGCAGACTAATTCTCTGCTGACATGAAGACAGATTCTCTGTTACGGGACCTCTCTCCTCTGCCTGGGTGCCGGGGCCTAAATATCTGAGAATGGACTGTTCCAGTGGTGGGTGACGGGAAGCCAGATTCTCTGCTATGGAACCTCTCTCCAATTGATTTTGGTTAATTTTTATTTATTTAATTTTTATTTTAATTCATTTCCCTATCCACATTTGTTTGCAGGGGATTTACCTACATGTTGCTGCCTTTTGCAGCCCTCTAGCTCTTTCCTGGGCTGTTTTACAGCCTTTTTAGTGCCGAAAAGTTCGGGTCCCCATTGACTTCAATGGGGTTCGGGTTCGGGACGAAGTTCGGATCGGGTTCGGATCCCGAACCCGAACATTTCCGGGATGTTCGGCCGAACTTCTCGAACCCGAACATCCAGGTGTTCGCTCAACTCTAGTCCTAGGTTTATTGGGCCTTACAAAATCCTGTCTGTCATCAATCCTGTTGCATACCGTCTTGATCTTCCTCAGACTTGGAAGATCCATAATGTTTTTCATAAGTCCTTATTGAAACCTTATGTTCAACCCATTGTACCCTCGCCTTTGCCTCCTCCTCCGATTATGGTTGATGGGAATCTTGAATTTCAGGTCTCTAGGATTGTGGATTCTCGTCTTGTCCGCGGTTCTCTTCAGTACCTTGTTCAGTGGGAGGGGTATGGTCCTGAGGAGAGGATGTGGGTCCCAGTGACGGACATTAAGGCCTCTCGTCTCATCAGGGCTTTCCATAGGTCCCATCCTGAGAAGGTGGGGTCTGAGTGTCCGGAGTCCACTCGTAGAGGGAGGGGTACTGTCACAACCAGACAGCTGAGAAGCTCTGACAGAGTGTCACAACCAGACAGCTGAGAAGCTCTGACAGAGGCCTTTCAGAACCTCCTCCTTGAGTTTCTGTGTTGTGGTATTCAGCTCCTCCTCTCGTTAGCTTCTCTCAGCTGTCATGTGTTGGACTAATTGCTTCCCTTTAAATTTTTCCCCAGAAGGCTTTTCTGGGCGGCTTATACTACTTCCTGGAGTGTGTGTGCACGCTGACTCTGTCCTCCTGTTTGCTTCAAAGCTAAGTGTTGTACCTTTATCTGTTATTTTCTGTTTGCTGGATCCCAGGTGACCCTGACTCCCTCCGTATCTTGTGTAGGGAGCCGGTGGTCGTGTCCCCTCACTATTGTAGGGTGCTCAGGGCTTTATAGTCAAGGTTCGTGGATATGCAAACCTCCACCATTCGGATCTTTGCATAGGCTGAGCAGCCAGGGAAAGTGCCAGGTCTTCTGCAGGGGTCTCCCTTGGTTCCTTAGTTTTTGGATCCAGCGAGTCGTTTATACATGTTGCTTTGCCTTGTTTCCTGTACACCGTCCGTGACAACGACCTGGCACCTGCTCACAGCGCCAACACCACTGGTAAATGGTTTACTGACCATGGTATTACTGTGCTCAATTGGCCTGCCAACTCTCCTGACCTGAACCCCATAGAGAATCTGTGGGATATTGGGAAGAGAAAGTTGAGAGACGCAAGACCCAACACTCCGGATGAGCTTAAGGCCGCTATCGAAGCATCCTGGACCTCCATAACACCTCAGCAGTGCCACAGGCTGATTGCCTCCATGCCACGCCGCATTGAAGCATCCTGGGCCTCCATAACACCTCAGCAGTGCCACAGGCTGATTGCCTCCATGCCACGCCGCATTGAAGCCTCCTGGGCCTCCATAACACCTCAGCAGTGCCACAGGCTGATTGCCTCCATGCCACGCCGCATTGAAGCAGTCATTTCTGCAAAAGGCTTCCCGACCAAGTATTGAGTGCAGAACTGAACATAATTATTTGAAGGTTGACTTTTTTTGTATTAAAAACACTTTTCTTTTATTGGTCGGATGAAATATGCTAATTTTTTTTTATAGGAATTTGGGGTTTTCACGAGCTGTAGCCAAAAGCATCAATATTAAAACAATAAAAGGCTTGAACTACTTCAGTTGTGTGTAATGAATCTAAAATATATGAAAGTCTAATGTTTATCAGTACATTACAGAAAATAATGAACTTTATCACAATATGCTAATTTTTTTTAGAAGGACCTGTAGCTCCCCCGTACCAAGACCGCGGGACAGCCACTGCAATTTGTGACTGTCCCTCTGGATCCGGGACTATTGGGAGGTATCCTATCCTGTGTGATACTGTCTGCTGAGCTGTGTATCTAATCCTATCCTGTGTGATACTGTCTGCTGAGCTGTGTATCTAATCCTATCCTGTGTGATACTGTCTGCTGAGCCTGTGTATCTAATCCTATCCTGTGTGATACTGTCTGCTGAGCTGTGTATCTAATCCTATCCTGTGTGATACTGTCTGCTGAGCCGTGTATCTAATCCTATCCTGTGTGATACTGTCTGCTGAGCTGTGTATCTAATCCTATCCTGTGTGATACTGTCTGCTGAGCCGTGTATCTAATCCTATCCTGTGTGATACTGTGCTGCTGAGCTGTGTATCTAATCCTATCCTGTGTGATACTGTCTGCTGAGCTGTGTATCTAATCCTATCCTGTGTGATACTGTCTGCTGAGCTGTGTATCTAATCCTATCCTGTGTGATACTGTCTGCTGAGCTGTGTATCTAATCCTATCCTGTGTGATACTGTCTGCTGAGCTGTGTATCTAATCCTATCCTGTGTGATACTGTCTGCTGAGCTGTATCTAATCTATCCGTGTGACTGTCTGCTGAGCTGTGTATCTAATCCTATCCTGTGTGATACTGTCTGCTGAGCCTGTGTATCTAATCCTATCCTGTGTGATACTGTCTGCTGAGCCGTGTATCTAATCCTATCCTGTGTGATACTGTCTGCTGAGCTGTGTATCTAATCCTATCCTGTGTGATACTGTCTGCTGTAGCCGTGTTATCTAATCCTATCCTTGTGGTGATACTGTGTGCTGAGCTGTGTATCTAATCCTATCCTGTGTGATACTGTCTCCTGAGGCCGTGTATCTAATCCTGTACTGTGTGCTGAGCTGTGTATCTAATCCTATCCGTGTGATACTGTCTGCTGAGCTGTGTATTCTAATCCTATCCTGTGTGATCTGTCCTGCTAAGCTGTGTATCTAATCCTATCCTGTGTGATACTGTCTGCTGAGCTGTGTATCTAATCCTATCCTGTGTAATACTGTCTGCTGAGCCGTGTATCTAATCCTATATGTGTAATACTGTCTGCTGAGCTGTGTATCTGAATCCTATCTGTGTGAATACTGTCTGCTGAGCTGTGTATCTAATCCTAGTCCTGTGTGATACTGTCTGCTGAGCCTGTGTATCTAATCCTATCATGTGTAATACTGTCTGCTGAGCCTGTGTATCTAATCCTATCAGTGTGTGATACTGTCTGCTGAGCTGTGTATCTAATCCTATCCTGTGTGATACTGTCTGCTGAGCTGTGTATCTAATCCTATCCTGTGTGATACTGTCTGCTGAGCTGTGTATCTAATCCTATCCTGTGTGATACTGTCTGCTGAGCTGTGTATCTAATCCTATCCTGTGTGATACTGTCTGCTGAGCTGTGTATCTAATCCTATCCTGTGTGATACTGTCTGCTGAGCCTGTGTATCTAATCCTATCATGTGTGATACTGTCTGCTGAGCCGTGTATCTAATCCTTATCCTGTGTGATACTGTCTGCTGAGCTGTGTATCTAATCCTATCCTGTGTGATACTGTCTGCTGAGCTGTGTATCTAATCCTATCCTGTGTGATACTGTCTGCTGAGCTGTGTAATCTAATCCTATCCCTGTGTGATACTGACTGCTGAGCTGTGTATCTAATCCTATCCTGTGTGATACTGTCTGCTGAGCTGTGTATCTAATCCTATCCTGTGTGATACGGTACTGCTGAGCTGGTATCTAATCCTATCCTGTGTGATACAGTCTGCTGACTGTGTATCTAATCCTATCCTGTGTGATACTGTCTGCTGAACTGTAGTAGTCTAATCCTATCCTGTTGTGATACTGTACTGCTGAGCTGTGTATTCTATCCTATCCTGTGTGATACTGTCTGCTGAGCTGTGTATCTAATCCTATCCTGTGTGATACTGTCTGCTGAGCTTGTGTATCTAATCCTATCCTGTGTGATACTGTCTGCTGAGCTGTGTATCTAATCCTATCCTGTGTGATACTGTCTGCTGAGCTGTGTATCTAATCCTATCCTGTGTGATACTGTCTGCTGAGCTGTATCTAATCCTATCCTGTGTGATACTGGTCTGCTGAGCTGTGTAATCTAATCCTATCCTGTGTGATACTGTCTGCTGAGCGTGTATCTAATCCTATCCTGTGTGATACTGTCTGCTGAGCTGTGTATCTAATCCTAGTACTGTGTGATACTGTCTGCTGAGCTGTGTATCTAATCCTATCCTGTGTGATACTGTCTGCAGAGCCGTGTATCTAATCCTATCCTGTGTGATACTGTCTGCTGAGCTGTGTCTCTAATCCTATCCTGTGTGATACTGTATGCTGAGCTGTGTATCTAATCCTATCCTGTGTGATACTGTCTGCTGAGCTGTGTATCTACTCTCTCCCTGTGTGATACAGTCTGCTGAGCGGTGTATCTAATCCTATCCTGTGTGATTACTGTCTGCTGTGCTGTGATCTAATCCTATCCTGTGGTGATACTGTCTGCTGAGCTGTGTATCTAATCCTATCCTGTGTGATACCGTCTGCTGAGCTGTGTATCTAATCCAATCCTGTGTGATACTGTCTGCTGAGCTGTGTATCTAATCCTTATCCTGTGTGATTACTGTCTGCTGAGCCGTGTATCTAATCCACTCCTGTTGTGATAACTGTATGCTGAGCTGTGTAATCTAATCCTATACTGTTGTGATACTGTCTGAGAGCTGTGTATCTAATCCTATCCTGTGTGATACTGTCTGCTGAGCTGTGTATCTAATCCTACCCTGTGTGATACTGTCTGCTGAACTGTGTATCTAATCCTATCCTGTGTGATACTGTCTGCTGAGCTGTATCTAATCCCATCCTGTGTGATACTGTCTGCTGAGCTGTATCTAATCCCATCCTGTGTGATACTGTCTGCTGAGCTGTGTATCTAATCCTATCCTGTGTGATACTGTCTGCTGAGCTGTGTATCTAATCCTATCCTGCGTGATACTGTCTGCTGAGCGTGTATCTAATCCTATCCTGTGTATACTGTCTGCTGAGCTGTGTATCTAATCCTATCCTGTGTGATACTGTCTGCTGAGCTGTGTATCTAATCCTATCCTGTGTGATACTGTCTGCTGAGCTGTGTATCTAATCCTATCCTGTGTGATACTGTCTGCTGAGCTGTGTATCTAATCCTATCCTGTGTGATACTGTCTGCTGAGCTGTGTATCTAATCCTATCCTGTGTGATACTGCTGCTGAGCTGTGTATCTAATCCTATCCTGTGTGACACTGCCTGCTGAGCTGTGTATCTTAATCCTCTCCTGTGTGATACTGTCTGCTGAGCTGTGTATCTAATCCTGTCCTGTGTGATACTGTCTGCTGAGCCGTGTATCTAATCCTATCATGTGCGATACGGTCTGCGAGCTGTGTATCTAATCCTATCCTGTGTGATACTGTCTGCTGAGCTGTGTATCTAATCCATCCTGTGTGACACTGTCTGCTGAGCTGTGTATCTAATCCTATCCTGTGTGATACTGCCTGCTGAGCTGTGTATCTAATCCTGTCCTGTGTGATACTGTCTGCTGAGCTGTGTATCTAATCCTACCATGTGTGATACAGTCTGCAGAGTTGTGTATCTAATCCTATCCTGTGTGATACTGTCTGCTGAGCTGTGTATCTAATCCTATCCTGTGTGATACCTGCCTTGCTGAGCTGTGTATCTAATCCTATCCTGTGTGATACTGTCTGCTGAGACTGTGTATCTAATCCTATCCTGTGTGATACTGTCGGCTGAGCTGTGTATTCTAATCCTATCCTGTGTGATACTGTCTGCTGAGCTGTGTATCTAATCCTATCCTGTGTGATACTGTCTGCTGAGCTGTGTATCTAATCCTATCCTGTGTGATACTGCCTGCTGAGCCGTGTATCTAATCCTATCATGTGTGATACTGTCTGCTGAGCTGTGTATCTAATCCTATCATGTGTGATACTGTCTGCAGAGCCGTGTATCTAATCCTATCCTATGTGATTGTCACAACCAGACATCTGAGAAGCTCTGACAGAGGCCTTTCAGAACCTTCTCCTTGAGCTTTCTTTGTTTTGGTTTTCAGTTCCTCATCTCGTTAGCCTCTCTCAGCTGTCATGTAGTTGGACTGATTGCATCCCTTTAAATTCCTCCCCATAATGCATTAGTGTGCGGCTTATGCAACTTCCTGGAGTGTGTGTGCATGCTGATCCTGTTTCCCAGTCTTCTACAATATAAGTGTTACATTCATTTGTGATTTTATGTTTGCTGGATCCCAGGTGACCCTGACTCCCTCCGTGTCTAGTGTAGGGAGCCGGTGGTCGTGTCCCCTCACTATTATAGGGTGTTCAGGTGTTATACAGTCGAGGTACGAGGATATGCGATCATCTACCATTGGGATTTTCGCATAGGCTGAGCAGTAAGGGAGAGTGCCAGGTCTTATGCAGGGGTCTCCCTTTTGTTCCTTAGTTTTGGATCCAGTGAGTCATATATTCATTTTGTATTGTCTTGTTTCCTGTACACCTTCCATGACAGTGATACTGTCTGCAGAGCCGTGTATCTAATCCTATCATGTGTGATACTGTCTGCTGAGCTGTGTATCTAATCCTATCCTGTGTGATACTGTCTGCTGAGCTGTGTATCTAATCCTATCATGTGTGATACTGTCTGCTGAGCTGTGTATCTAATCCTGTACTGTGTGATACTGCCTGCTGAGCTGTGTATCTAATCCTATCATGTGTGATACTGTCTGCTGAGCTGTGTATCTAATCCTATCCTGTGTGATACTGTCTGCTGAGCTGTGTATCTAATCCTATCATGTGTGATACTGTCTGCTGAGCTGTGTATCTAATCCTGTACTGTGTGATACTGCCTGCTGAGCTGTGTATCTAATCCTATCCTTTGTGATACTGTCTGCTGAGCTGTGTATCTAATCCTATCCTGTGTGATACTGTCTGCTGAGCTGTGTATCTAATCCTACCCTGTGTGATACTGTCTGCTGAGCTGTGTATCTAATCCCATCCTGTGTGATACAGTCTGCTGAGCTGTGTATCTAATCCTATCCTGTGTGATACTGTCTGCTGAGCTGTGTATCTAATCCTATCCTGTGTAATACTGTCTGCTGAGCTGTGTATCTAATCCTATCATGTGTGATACTGCCTGCTGAGAGTGTATCTAATCCTATGTGATACTGCCTGCTGAGAGTGTATCTAATCCTATGTGATACTACCTGCTGAGCAGTGTATCTAATCCTATGTGATACTGCCTGCTGAGAGTGTATCTAATCCTATGTGATACTGCCTGCTGAGAGTGTATCTAATCCTATGTGATACTGCCTGCTGAGCAGTTTATCTAATCCTATGTGATACTGCCTGCTGAGCAGTGTATCTAATCCTATGTGATACTGCCTGCTGAGCAGTGTATCTAATCCTATGTGATACTGCCTGCTGAGAGTGTATCTAATCCTATGTGATACTGCCTGCTGAGCAGTGTATGTAATCCTATGTGATACTGCCTGCTGAGCAGTGTATCTAATCCTATGTGATACTGCCTGCTGAGAGTGTATCTAATCCTATGTGATACTGCCTGCTGAGCAGTGTATCTAATCCTATGTGATACTGCCTGCTGAGAGTGTATCTAATCCTATGTGATACTGCCTGCTGAGCTGTGTATCTAATCCTATGTGATACTGCCTGCTGTGCAGTGTATCTAATCCTATGTGATACTGCCTGCTGAGCAGTGTATCTAATCCTATGTGATACTGCCTGCTGAGTGTATCTAATCCTATGTGATACTGTCGGCAGTAGTATGGGCGGCGGCTGTCGGCAGTAGTATGGGCGGCGGCTGTCGGCAGTAGTATGGGCGGCGGCTGTCGGCAGTAGTATGGGCGGCGGCTGTCGGCAGTAGTATGGGCGGCGGCTGTCGGCAGTAGTATGGGCGGCGGCTGTCGGCAGTAGTATGGGCGGCGGCTGTCGGCAGTAGTATGGGCGGCGGCTGTCGGCAGTAGTATGGGCGGCGGCTGTCGGCAGTAGTATGGGCGGCGGCTGTCGGCAGCAGTATGGGCGGCATTCCGCTCTGTGTCAGAGAAAACGGATCCGTCCCCCCATGGTGTTCATGACGGATGAATGCGGTTGTATTATTGTAACGAATCTGTTTTTGCAGATCCATGATGGGTCCGCCCAAAACGCGAGTGTGAAAGTAGCCTAAGGCCTCTTTCACACTTGCGTTGTCCGGATCCGGCGTGTACTCCACTTGCCGGAATTACACGCTGGATCTGGAAAAACGCAAGTGTACTGAAAGCATTTGAAGACGGATCCGTCTTCAAAATGCGTTCAGTGTTACTATGGCAGCCAGGACGCTATTAAAGTCCTGGTTGCCATAGTAGGAGCGGGGAGCGGGGGAGCGGTATACTTACCGTCCGTGCGGCTCCCGGGGCGCTCCAGAATGACGTCAGAGCGCCCCATGTGATCACGTCATCCATGCGCGTGGGGCGCCCTGACGTCATTCTGGAGCGCCCCGGGAGCCGCACGGACGGTAAGTATACTGCTCCCCCGCTCCCCGCTACACTTTACCATGGCTGCCAGGACTTTAGCGTCCCGGGAGCCGCACGGACGGTAAGTATGCTGCTCCCCCGCTCCCCACTACACTTTACCATGGCTGCCAGGACTTTAGCGTCCCGGCAGCCATGGTAACCATTCAGAAAAAGCTAAACGGCGGATCCGGCAATGCGCCGAAACGACGTTTAGCTTAAGGCCGGATCCGGATCAATGCCTTTCAATGGGCATTAATTCCGGATCCGGCCTTGCGGCAAGTCTTCAGGATTTTTGGCCGGAGCAAAAAGCGCAGCATGCTGCAGTATTTTCTCCGGCCAAAAAACGTTCCGGTCCGGAACTGAAGACGTCCTGATGCATCCTGAACGGATTTCACTCCATTCAGAATGCATTAGGATAAAACAGATCAGGATTCTTCCGGCATAGAGCCCCGACGACGGAACGCTATGCCGGAAGACAAGAACGCAAGTGTGAAAGAGCCTAATACCGAGGATTGTGGGAGATCATCAACCAACAAAAAATATTTTCTGTGCTTTTTTCTCTTCACACTCATGCACTTTCAATTCTCCATTTTTCACTCATTCCATCATTTATTGCCCATTTTATGTATTTATTTCTTTTAGGCTTGGTTCACACATTTTTTAATATGCAGCGATTTTTTATTTTTTTTTGTCACATCACTAATTTCTTCATTGGTTGTGCTAGTCTCACACGCGGCACACGTTATTCCGTTTTTCCCTGATCACGTCACACACATTTTACTATTCCACATCCTGAATTTATTATTGTATTTTATTTATTTACATATAATTTCATGGTCATTTGTTGCACATTACTCATCTATAACTTGATCCTTATTTTTTGCACGTTATATGGATTCAGTTGCTTTCATGTATCATCTATGCGGTAATCCTGTCCGTCAGTGTCATCATCCTGCTTATTATTAGTACATTGCTTAATCATGTTCCTTTTTGTATCATGGATAATGTATTACACATTTCCCACATCAGTGTGCCAAACTACTATATGCCATTTCCAAGATGGCTGGCGCGCATGTGTCGGGCCAGCGGCGCGTTCTCTATTCCGTGATGACATGGATCTCGCAACTTCATGTGCGCTCCGTGTCTTCTGGACCGCACCGTCCCCATGGCTAGACGATGGCGCGCCAACAGGTATGTGCGAGGTTGGTTATTGGTGCGCTCTATTTCCCCTATCGTCCTCCGGCAGCACAGCATGGGTTAATAGTTGGTCATCTTCTCTCTAGGACCGCCCACCTAGTAAAACAAATAATCAATTAATCAAGCTAATAGCCTCCCCTATAAGGGTCACCTCCCCGAATGCCTCGGCGTGTTTTTTATTTGTCCCCTTCTCAGATGATGTAGCCCACCGTCAGGAAGATTTCTCTGGCCGCAATACCTTGACACGGTTATGGCCGTGGGAGTGGGAATAGCCACGGTGTTCCCTGGCTCCACTCCCGACCGCTTTAAGCGCCATCCCTGAAGCCCTGGTCTTCGGCAGCAGGTCCCAGGTCTCCGGAGCGCAGCGCGACCGGAAGTCTGAAGCTGAACTTCCGGTTTTTGCGGTGGAACGCACCGTGACACGCAGGCGCTTCCGGATGACGTCACAGACGCACCCGGACCTGTTTGAGCGCCAAATTCAAACCTGGTAAGGTATTTAAAGCGGATTTTAGCTGGAGCTCGGTGCCCTGGTACCAGGCAGCAGAGCTCCAGCATTGCAGAGGTATATGTGATCCCTCACACTGTCAGGAGATGGATGCCTTCTCCTTTTTGCCTCTATAATTTACTTATCTTCCCTTGAATTGCAGATGTCCACCGCATCAAGCAGGGGGGAAAAGAGAGCCAGAAAGAGCAGACACAGGATGTGTCTGGCCTGTGAACAGCCGCTCCCTGATGAGTTCCCGCACGATCTGTGTGTCAGGTGTCACCGCGATATGCAAGATTCCTCGCCATCCAAAAAGAAACAGAGGTCGCAATCGTCTCTCTGTATTTCGTGTCTCCACCAGTTACCCGCGGAACACTCCTCCAATATTTGTGAGAATTGTACTCAGCCTGATAATCCGTCAGATGCCGAAACAGCGAAGATTATGTCTCTATTTAAAGAGTTCCTTAAACAATCTAAAAAGAAAAAGTCTAAGAAGCCGTGTTTATCCCCATCAACTTCCGAGGAATCGCTTCGGTCGGAAGGCGAGATTTCTACCGATTCAGATACACACTTCATTGAAGATAATTTTTTATTTAATAAAAAGGATGCAAACCGTTTAATAAAGGAAGTTAAAAATATCATGGAAGCCAGTAAGGAGAAATCCGGTACTCGTGAGGAAGATGACCTCTTCTATTTCCCTAAGAAGAAGGCTCCCGTGTTTCCCAGCCACCCGGTCCTAGATGCAATAATGCATAAAGAATGGGAGCAACCGGTAGGCAGAATTAATCTGGGATCTAGATTCAAGAACATCTACAAAACTGATCCTGCGGAATCTACAAGTTGGGAGTCTCCCGCCAGAGTGGATGCAGCCGTAACCAGATTAACAAGAAAATCTTTCTTCCCTTCAGATGATTCAGCATTGTTAAAAGACCCTATTGAGAAAAAGGCGGATGCTCTGCTTAAGAGATTACATACATATCTCGCGTCTATGAATAAAGCAGCTATGGCGACGGTACCTGTAGCCCGTGCTCTGAGGGTTTGGCTCAGCCAATTAGGCAGAGATATCGAAGATGGCGTCGCCAGGGAGGATCTATTCCGGCAACTACCGTCTTTGAAACTGGCGGCAGAATTTCTTTGCGACTTTCCTGTTGACTCCTTAAGGCTCATTGCTAAAAACATGGCACTTGCTAATTCTGTTAGAAGAGCCATATGGCTAAAGCTCTGGTCTGGAGACCCCTCTTCAAAGAGCAACCTATGTTCCCTTCCGTTCGAACCGGGCAAATTATTCGGCTCTCATCTCGACAAGCCTAAAGATCATCCAGCTTTTAAAAGAGTTCGTAGAAAAAGGAGCCTTAGAACCAGTTCCAGTTCAGCAAGAATATGCAGGCGTCTACTCCAGAGTCTTTTGTGTTCCCAAACCCGATGGAAAAAGCCGCTTAATTATAGATCTCCGCTATGTGAACCGTTACATGAAAAAGATCCATTTCAAAATGGAAACGATAAGGTCCATTACTGCGGTTCTCAGGAAGAATCAGTTTATGTCCTCTCTGGACTTAAAGGTCGCATACCTCCACATTCCGATCCAGTTGCAGTCAAGAAAATACTTGAGAGTCGCCATCAGGATGGGGAAGAGAACGCTGCATTTCCAATTCAAGGCTCTCCCGTTCGGCTTGTGTTCTGCCCCAAGGATCTTCACCAAGATTGCTGTCGTTGTTGTTGTGGAGCTTCGTCTTCAGGGGATTCAGATCTTCCCTTATTTGGACGACTGGCTTGTCGTGGCAGAGTCAGAGAGTCGTCTGCAGCATCATCTAGAAGAAACCATAAGACTTCTCCAGTCTGTAGGTTTCCTGGTAAACTGGGGAAAATCCGATCTGATTCCTTCCACTTCCAAGATTTTTCTCGGCTTCTTGATAGACACAGTCTCCATGAAATTATACCTTCCTCTACCAAAGGTGGAGTTATTAAAAAAGGAAGTAAAGACACTAATGTCCCTGCCGTCACCGTCCGTCCACAGAGTCATGAAGACACTGGGACATCTGACAGCTGTTGCGGATGCAGTACCTTGGGCGAATATCCACACCCGGGATCTCCAGCAGAATTTACTCCAGACTTGGCGGCGCAGTCGTTACCAGTTGGGGGCAAAGGTGAAGTTATCCTCCTACACAGTACAGAGCCTCAAATGGTGGCTTCACTCAAGCAATCTGATCAAAGGGAAGAAATTCCAGTTTCTCTCTTCGGTAACCATCACGACGGATGCATCTGGCCAGGGCTGGGGAGCGCACCTCCAGAACAAATGGGTGCAAGGCCGCTGGTCCTCCAAGGAAATGAAACAATCTTCAAATTACAAAGAATTGAAAGCTGTAATGTTAGCACTGTACAAATTCAAGACCGAGGTATCTGGGAAGTCAGTGCTGATCCGTTCAGACAATCTTGTCACAGTATTCTACTTAAACAAGCAAGGGGGCACGAGAAGCAGGTCCCTGCTGCAGTTATGCAAGAAGATTTTCAGCTGGGCGGAATCACATCTTGCAGAGTTGAAAGCGCTGCATATCAGAGGCTCCTCGAATACTCAAGCGGATCTTCTGAGCAGGAAGATAGTCAACCAAGCGGACTGGGAACTAAATCCTATTGTCTTCCAGAGCATTGTAGCCAAGTGGGGTTGTCCGTCCTGGGATCTGATGGCGTCCGCAACGAACAAGAAGTTAAGCAAGTTCTGTTCTCTGAAGATCTCCGACAATCCTGCAGTGGTAGATGCTTTCTCAATGAATTGGAAGAACCTTTCTGCCTACGTTTTTCCCCCAGTTCCTCTCATTCCGAAGACATTACGGAAAATAGTAGAAGAAAAACCTTTATTTGTGATAATGATAACCCCGTTCTGGCCAAGGAGGTCGTGGTTCCCGCTCCTGCTCCATCTGTCCAGGGGAGAATTCTGGAAGCTCCCTCCACGTCCGGATCTGCTTCTCCAGAACGGCCTATATCATCAAAATCTAGACCGTTTACATCTTACCGCCTGGAAGTTGAAAGATCTAAGCTAGAAGCAGAAGGTCTCTCACAATCTGTCATAAATACTCTGCTTGCCTCTCGCAAAGACTCGACTAACAGGAAATATTCTAAAATATGGAGGAAATTTGTTTCCTGGAGTTCTGATTCGGGCCACAATGACCTCGATGTCTCTTCAGTGCTGCAATTTCTACAGGATGGTTTTCAGAAAGGTCTCAAACCAAACACGTTGAGAGCCCATATGACGGCCATTAACTCTATGACAGAGAATAGATTCCTTCATCACCCTCTAATCCTCAGGTTCTTCAAGGCAGTTAGAAGACTGCAACCTGTACATAGGGACCCTACACCTATCTGGGACCTTTCCTTAGTCCTAAAGAGGCTTACCTCAGCACCTTTTGAGCCTTTACAAGATGTAGATCTCAAATGGCTTTCTTATAAAGCTCTATTTTTGACGGCCGTCACTTCCGCTAAGAGGCTCGGAGAACTACAAGCCTTGTCATCCAGATCTCCCTATGTACGCTTTTTACCAGACGGAGTCCTACTGCGTACAATTCCGACTTTCCTGCCGAAAGTGCCTTCTTCAGCTAACAAGAACAGGGAATCATTTCTCCCGGTATTTTTTCCTGATCCGATTAATGAACAACAGGTACTTCTTAATACTCTAGATGTTAAAAGAACATTACAGATCTACCTCCAAAGAACTAAAGACTTCAGGAAGACCGAAAATCTTTTTGTTCTCTTCGCTGGTCCAAGAAAGGGACAACTGCCTTCTAAGGACTCTCTTGCGAGGTGGATAAAATCCACAATTATGGAAGCCTATTCTCTTGAAGCCGTGCCTCCACCCTTTCCAATCAAGGCCCATTCCACCAGAGCTGCAGCAACCTCCTGGGCAGAAATGGCGCAAGTTCCCATTGAAGAGATTTGCAATGCCGCATCATGGTCCTCGTCTCTGACGTTTGCTAAACACTATCGTCTGGACATCAATGCTAGGAGCTCAGCCTTTGGTACTGGGGTTTTGTCAGCAGCCGTGGATGAAAGTCCCTCCCTATGAGATCTATAAAAATCCCATGCTGTGCTGCCGGAGGACGATAGGGGAAAGGAAAAATTCTTACCGGGATTTTACTTTCCTTGAGTCCGGAGGCAGCACAAGTATACCCTCCCTAATAAATTGTTGTTTTCTTTTGCACTTATGTTTGAGTCTCTATTTTTTAAACACGCCGAGGCATTCGGGGAGGTGACCCTTATAGGGGAGGCTATTAGCTTGATTAATTGATTATTTGTTTTACTAGGTGGGCGGTCCTAGAGAGAAGATGACCAACTATTAACCCATGCTGTGCTGCCTCCGGACTCAAGGAAAGTAAAATCCCGGTAAGAATTTTTCCTATATACATCTGTGCTCCCTGCACATTATTGGCCTATAGGTAGTCATGTGCTTCAGGCTAATTAAAAAATGTCCTTGCTGGTCCTATATATACTTCCTTCAGCCACTGCCCCTTGAGGAGGCAGACCACGAAGCGCGCGCCGGGGTGTGGATCAGTTTGCTGTATATCCTATCCTATCTTATTCTTTAAGTCCAATGTATTACGTGTTTTAGACACATACCTTCTATCTGCACTTTCATTGGATCTTTGATAATTAGCAACTTTTGACCAGTTTATGCTCCTGCCCTTTATTGGACTCTCCCACTCTTGGACCACCCCTCCACAATAATCTATTGTGTTGTGCCAATCATGTTTGTACTTTGATTATTAATAAAATGATACGTATTAATTATGGATTGTGTTTGATTCTGTTTACTATTATATATATTAAATCCATATATTTTAGTTGGTTTCTAGATCTTACAAAAGAGTCTGGAGGAGGCGCCTCAGGGAGGTCCCTGTCCGCACAGACCACAGGTGAGCACTTCAGGAACCCCTCTGACAAGCTGGGATTGTCCAAAGTGGAGACCCCCTTTAAAACCAGCTCTTCCAATGAGGTGCAGGTGTCTGTATTAACCCCTTACTGAGCAAGTGTACCGTAGACGCGCCTATTTTATGACGAGGGGCACGCATCATTATCAATTAGCCAAATCTAACGGCAGCGCAAAGGGGGAAACTATGACTGGTGTAAAACGCCGTCTTAGTAAATGACCCCCTCATGTTGGGCCTAGGATTTAAGTATGGGATCATGTCGCTTGTACGCGCCTCGCGCCTCTCTGGTTTGCAGTAAGGTTCTCTGTTGGATAACTTTCCAAGATGGCCACCGCCTCTCTTCAGTCTGTAGACATCTTCAGTGCCCCCATAGGTTTCCTTACAGAGCGTGTTATAAAGTGAATACTAGAGATCGCTTCCATTATGGAAGAAGGTGCAGGCAGTGGTGACTGTAGAGCCAATAGCACACGCTGTACTCACCGCTCCCTGATCTTGTCCCAGCCCATGCTGAGTCCTGACTGTCAGGTCACAGTGCAGCGCCGGCCGGGAGAAGACTTGGGAGCGGAGAGCGTAGGAAGAGCGGCTGTATCTGCAGGAGAGAAGTACATTCTTTTTGGTTTGATCCAAGGATCTGATCTGGGGTCTGATCTGAGAAGCTGATCTGGGGGTTTGATCTGAGGATCTAATCTGGAGGTCTGATCTGAGGATCTGATTCTGAGATCTTTTATTGGGGTCTGATCTGAGGAGCAATTGATTTTGTGATCCGGGGGTCTGATCTGAGGAGCTTATCTGGGGGTTTGATCTGAGAATCTGATTCTGAGGTCCGATATTGGAGTCTGATCTGAGCAGCTGATCTGGGGTCTGATCTGAGGAGCATTTGATATTGGGGTCTGATCTGAGGAGCATTTGATATTGGGGTCTGATCTGAGGAGCATTTGACATTGGGGTCTCATCTGAGAAGCATTTGATATTGGGGTCTGATCTGAGGAGCATTTGATATTGGGGTCTGATCTGAGGAGCATTTGATATCGGGGTCTGATCTGAGGAGCATTTGATATTGGGGTCTGATCTGAGGAGCATTTGATATTGGGGTCTGATCTGAGGAGCATTTGATATCGGGGTCTGATCTGAGGAGCATTTGATATTGGGGTCTGATCTGAGGAGCATTTGATATTGGGGTCTGATCTGAGGAGCATTTGATATTGGGGTCTGATCTGAGGAGCATTTGATATTGGGGTCTGATCTGAGGTCTGATATTTGGGTCAGATCTGAGGAGCATTTGATATTGGGATCTGGGGGTCTGATCTGAGGAGCATTTGATATTGGGATCTGGTGGGGTCTAATCTAAGGAGCATTTGATATTGGGATCTGGGGATCTGATCTAAGGAGCTGATCTGGATGGGGGGGGGGGGGGGTCTGGTCTGAGGAGCTGATCTGGGAGAGTCTGAACTGAGGAGTTGATCTGGGAGGGTCTGATACGGTAGATATATTAGATGTCTTTTGTTCCTCACTGTCAGATAGAGGTCTCCTAATCCGCCATTTCCGGATTAGTGGTGCAGCCCACATATCACTTATTGCAAGCGACTCACATAGCTCAATATACAGCGTAGCTCCTCTTACCGGGAATAGATCTAGCAGTGCTGTACGCAGTGACTGCACCGTGTGATCCGCGCCCTGACACCTCCTTCTTCTTCATTCTCTGTCAATGACCTTGGAGAGAGGCAAGAGCCTAAAGTCGTGGCCTTCTGGCTACAGCTCCAATGTGCAAGATGGATGCCAAATGGAAAAGGGCAGGCGGTATAAGTGGAAGGTATGCTCCTGAAGGGGGGCGGCCAGCTTGTAAATAATCAGATCCTACTGAATATTCGTTCTGCAAACTAGAAAACCGCAAGGTGTGAACAGGCGACATGATCTTCTACTTCAATCCTAAAGGATCAACATATTACGCTGCAGCGCAGATACGCGGCGTCCAGAACTAGAGCTGCATGCGCGTCTATGTGCGCTCCGGCGGTCTCATCCACCAGAGAGGCTGGTGCTTATTCCTATAATGTGCAAGCACGACCACCTCTGATGGATTACAGGGTGGACGTAACCATGGAAACGAGCAGCGTATAATGTGAGGGAAAACGAATCCAGCCCGCAAAGGAGGCAATATGGACAATCACGATGCATTAGTAAGTGCCTTGTATTAACTTCCTCTACAGGATACATGCGATTCAGTGACGTAGACATCTACATTTTCTGCATCCAGTGCTGGACTTCTTTTATATATTGTTGTCCCTGGAGCACCGCACGTGGCTGCTGAAGCTTTATGGGGCAGCTGCAAAGTGCAGGGTTTTTTTGTTGATAAATTTTGCAGCGTTCATTTTTCGGCATAAATAACGCGATAACTAACCCCTGGGTCGGTACGATTACAGCGAGGAAACAATAATTATTTTTATTTTTATATTTCTTATATTTTATTTTTTTATGTTTAATTTCAATATAGTACAAACAAAAAAATTGTCTCTACATAAAAAAATCACAATCTATGTTCATATTTTTTCACCCTATTAACCAGGCTTACCCATGCACTCACATTTGGAATCAGGGCCGTCTTTAACGCAGGGCAAAAGGGGCAGCTGCACCAGGGCCAGTTTTTTCCTGGGGGGCCCAAGACAGCTGCCTCTTGAGCCCCACTGGCCACTGGTGACATGTGGGGGGCGGCGGCAGGGCACAGGGAGATGAACGCGTCTATTGTGGAAGCGCTCATCTCCATAGTCATCTGTATCGCCGTCCTCAGGACAGAGATACAGATGGAAGTGCTGCGGAGGGGGAGGGTCCTTCTTCCCCCCTTTCCTTTGATAGGCTATAGGCACTAGGCCAGCAGCCTATCAGAGGCCGATGCAGGCAGCGCGTTCACGTAATCGTGTCGCCTGAGCCGTACAGCGCGGGACACAGGCCGGAAGAGGCCCGCATCTGATGGAGGTAAGTATAAGTGTTTATTTTTTATATGGTACTACTACTGGCACATGATTGGGGGGCACTTGTTACTGGCACATGATTGAGGGCATCTATGGGGGCACCTGTTACTGGCACATGATTGGGGGGCACCTGTTACTGGCACATGAATGGGGGACACCTGTTACTGGCACATGAATGGGGGACACCTGTTACTGGCACATGATTGGGGGGCACCTGTTACTGGCACATGATTGGGGGGACTCTATGGGGGCACTTCTTACTGGCACATTATTGGGGGGCATCTATGGGGGCACTTCTTACTGGCACATGATTGGGGGGCACTTCTTACTGGCACATTATTGGTGGTACTTTTTGCTGGCACATTATTGGGTGGCACTATGGGGGCATCTACTGAGGCCACAAAGAAGGTTTTTTTTATATGGGGGGCTCTGTATAGGTGTATTTTTTATACTGGGACACATTATGGTTAGGGATGAGCGAACTCGAACTGTATAGTTCGGGTTCGTACCGAATTTTGGGGTGTCCGTGACACGGACCCGAACCCGGACATTTTCGTAAAAGTCCGGGTTCGGGTTCGGTGTTCGTCGCTTTCTTGGCGCTTTTGTGACGCTTTCTTGGCGCTTTTTGAAAGGCTGCAAAGCAGCCAATCAACAAGCGTCATACTACTTGCCCCAAGAGGCCATCACAGCCATGCCTACTATTGGCATGGCTGTGATTGGCCAGAGCACCATGTGACCCAGCCTCTATTTAAGCTGGAGTCACATAGCGCCGCCCGTCACTCTGCTCTGATTAGCGTAGGGAGAGGTTGCGGCTGCGACAGTAGGGCGAGATTAGGCTGATTAACTCCTCCAAAGGACTTGATTAACTGATCGATCTGCAGCTGTGGATCATTGAGCTGCTGATCCTCAATTGCTCACTGTTTTTAGGCTGCCCAGACCGTTTGTCAGTCACATTTTTCTGGGGTGATCGGCGGCCATTTTGTGTCTTGTGGTGCGCCAGCACAAGCTGCGACCAAGTGCATTTAACCCTCAATGGTGTGGTTGTTTTTTGGCTAAAGCCTACATCAGGGTGAAGCTGTCACACCAAGTGCATTTAACCAGCAATAGTCTGTTCATTTTTTGGCCATATACAAAATCAGGGGCAAGCTGCGCCTGTCACCAAGTGCATTTAACCCTCAATGGTGTGGTTGTTTTTTGGCTAAAGCCTACATCAGGGTGAAGCTGTCACACCAAGTGCATTTAACCAGCAATAGTCTGTTCATTTTTTGGCCATATACTAAATCAGGGGCAAGCTGCGCCTGTCACCAAGTGCATTTAACCCTCAATGGTGTGGTTGTTTTTTGGCTAAAGCCTACATCAGGGTGAAGCTGTCACACCAAGTGCATTTAACCAGCAATAGTCTGTTTATTTTTTGGCCATATCCCAGTCTAATTCTGTCACTAAATCCATACCGGTCACCCAGCGCCTAAATACTAGGCCTCAAATTTATATCCCGCTAAATCTGTCCTTAGTGCTGTAGCTGGGCAAGTTATTTAGTGTCCGTTCAAGCACATTTCTTGTTCTGGGTTGAAATACAATTCCCAATTTAGCAATTTCATAATTTAGTGGTTTCTGCTATATCAGAGCTATTTGAAATCTATCCCTAAAAGGGTATATAATATTCAAGGTGCACATTGGGTCATTCAGAATAACTTCACACACACCCGCTACTGTGTATTTCCAAGTCTAATTCTGGCACTAAACCCATACCTGTCACCCAGCGCCTAAATACTAGGCCTCAAATTTATATCCCGCTAAATCTGTCCCTAGTGCTGTAGCTGGGCGAGTTATTTAGTGTCCGTTCAAGCACATTTCTTGTTCTGGGTTGAAATACAATTCCCAATTTAGCAATTTCATAATTTAGTGGTTTCTGCTATATCAGAGCTATTTGAAATCTATCCCTAAAAGGGTATATAATATTCAAGGTGCACATTGGGTCATTCAGAATAACTTCACACACACCCGCTACTGTGTATTTCCAAGTCTAATTCTGGCACTAAACCCATACCTGTCACCCAGCGCCTAAATACTAGGCCTCAAATTTATATCCCGCTAAATCTGTCCCTAGTGCTGTAGCTGGGCGAGTTATTTAGTGTCCGTTCAAGCACATTTCTTGTTCTGGGTTGAAATACAATTCCCAATTTAGCAATTTCATAATTTAGTGGTTTCTGCTATATCAGAGCTATTTGAAATCTATCCCTAAAAGGGTATATAATATTCAAGGTGCACATTGGGTCATTCAGAATAACTTCACACACACCCGCTACTGTGTATTTCCAAGTCTAATTCTGGCACTAAACCCATACCTGTCACCCAGCGCCTAAATACTAGGCCTCAAATTTATATCCCGCTAAATCTGTCCTTAGTGCTGTAGCTGGGCGAGTTATTTAGTGTCCGTTCAAGCACATTTCTTGTTCTGGGTTGAAATACAATTCCCAATTTAGCAATTTCATAATTTAGTGGTTTCTGCTATATCAGAGCTATTTGAAATCTATCCCTAAATGGGTATATAATATTCAAGGTGCACATTGGGTCATTCAGAATAACTTCACACACACCCGCTACTGTGTATTTCCAAGTCTAATTCTGGCACTAAACCCATACCTGTCACCCAGCGCCTAAATACTAGGCCTCAAATTTATATCCCGCTAAATCTGTCCTTAGTGCTGTAGCTGGGCGAGTTATTTAGTGTCCGTTCAAGCACATTTCTTGTTCTGGGTTGAAATACAATTCCCAATTTAGCAATTTCATAATTTAGTGGTTTCTGCTATATCAGAGCTATTTGAAATCTATCCCTAAAAGGGTATATAATATTCAAGGTGCACATTGGGTCATTCAGAATAACTTCACACACACCCGCTACTGTGTATTTCCAAGTCTAATTCTGGCACTAAACCCATACCTGTCACCCAGCGCCTAAATACTAGGCCTCAAATTTATATCCCGCTAAATCTGTCCCTAGTGCTGTAGCTGGGCGAGTTATTTAGTGTCCGTTCAAGCACATTTCTTGTTCTGGGTTGAAATACAATTCCCAATTTAGCAATTTCATAATTTAGTGGTTTCTGCTATATCAGAGCTATTTGAAATCTATCCCTAAAAGGGTATATAATATTCAAGGTGCACATAGGGTCATTCAGAATAACTTCACACACCCGCTACTGTGCATTTCCAAATCTAATTCTGTCACTAAACCCATACCTGTCACCCAGCGCCTAAATACTAGGCCTCAAATTTATATCCCGCTAAATCTCTCGTTACCGCTGTCCTGTTGTGGCTGGGAAAGTTATTTAGTGTCCGTCAAAGCACATTTTTTGTTCTGGGTTGAAATACAATTCCCAATTTAGCAATTTCATAATTTAGTCGTTTCTGCTATATCAGAGCTATTTGAAATCTATCCCTAAAAGGGTAGATCATATTGAAGGTGCACATAGGGTCATTCAGAATAACTTCACACACACGCTTCTGTGCATTTCCAAGTCTAATTCTGTCACTAAATCCATACCGGTCACCCAGCGCCTAAATACTAGGCCTCAAATTTATATCCCGCTGAATTTGAATACAATACATTGGGCCAAATAATATATTTGTTGTTGTGGTGAACCATAACAATGAGAAAAACATCTAGTAAGGGACGCGGACGTGGACATGGTCGTGGTGGTGTTAGTGGACCCTCTGGTGCTGGGAGAGGACGTGGCCGTTCTGCCACATCCACACGTCCTAGTGTACCAACTACCTCAGGTCCCAGTAGCCGCCAGAATTTACAGCGATATATGGTGGGGCCCAATGCCGTTCTAAGGATGGTAAGGCCTGAGCAGGTACAGGCATTAGTCAATTGGGTGGCCGACAGTGGATCCAGCACGTTCACATTATCTCCCACCCAGTCTTCTGCAGAAAGCGCACAGATGGCGCCTGAAAACCAACCCCATCAGTCTGTCACATCACCCCCATGCATACCAGGGAAACTGTCTCAGCCTCAAGTTATGCAGCAGTCTCTTATGCTGTTTGAAGACTCCGCTGGCAGGGTTTCCCAAGGGCATCCACCTAGCCCTTCCCCAGCGGTGAAAGACATAGAATGCACTGACGCACAACCACTTATGTTTCCTGATGATGAGGACATGGGAATACCACCTCAGCATGTCTCTGATGATGACGAAACACAGGTGCCAACTGCTGCGTCTTTCTGCAGTGTGCAGACTGAACAGGAGGTCAGGGATCAAGACTGGGTGGAAGACGATGCAGGGGACGATGAGGTCCTAGACCCCACATGGAATGAAGGTCGTGCCACTGACTTTCACAGTTCGGAGGAAGAGGCAGTGGTGAGACCGAGCCAACAGCGTAGCAAAAGAGGGAGCAGTGGGCAAAAGCAGAACACCCGCCGCCAAGAGACTCCGCCTGCTACTGACCGCCGCCATCTGGGACCGAGCACCCCAAAGGCAGCTTCAAGGAGTTCCCTGGCATGGCACTTCTTCAAACAATGTGCTGACGACAAGACCCGAGTGGTTTGCACGCTGTGCCATCAGAGCCTGAAGCGAGGCATTAACGTTCTGAACCTGAGCACAACCTGCATGACCAGGCACCTGCATGCAAAGCATGAACTGCAGTGGAGTAAACACCTTAAAACCAAGGAAGTCACTCAGGCTCCCCCTGCTACCTCTTCTGCTGCTGCCGCCTCGGCCTATTCTGCTGCTGCCGCCTCGGCCTCTTCCTCCGCCTCTGGAGGAACGTTGGCACCTGCCGCCCAGCAAACAGGGGATGTACCACCAACACCACCACCACCACCTCCGTCACCAAGCGTCTCAACCATGTCACACGCCAGCGTTCAGCTCTCCATCTCACAAACATTTGATAGAAAGCGTAAATTCCCACCTAGCCACCCTCGATCCCTGGCCCTGAATGCCAGCATTTCTAAACTACTGGCCTATGAAATGCTGTCATTTAGGCTGGTGGACACAGACAGCTTCAAACAGCTCATGTCGCTTGCTGTCCCACAGTATGTTGTTCCCAGCCGGCACTACTTCTCCAAGAGAGCCGTGCCTTCCCTGCACAACCAAGTATCCGATAAAATCAAGTGTGCACTGCGCAACGCCATCTGTGGCAAGGTCCACCTAACCACAGATACGTGGACCAGTAAGCACGGCCAGGGACGCTATATCTCCCTAACTGCACACTGGGTAAATGTAGTGGCAGCTGGGCCCCAGGCGGAGAGCTGTTTGGCGCACGTCCTTCCGCCGCCAAGGATCGCAGGGCAACATTCTTTGCCTCCTGTTGCCACCTCCTCCTTCTCGGCTTCCTCCTCCTCTTCTTCCACCTGCTCATCCAGTCAGCCACACACCTTCACCACCAACTTCAGCACAGCCCGGGGTAAACGTCAGCAGGCCATTCTGAAACTCATATGTTTGGGGGACAGGCCCCACACCGCACAGGAGTTGTGGCGGGGTATAGAACAACAGACCGACGAGTGGTTGCTGCCGGTGAGCCTCAAGCCCGGCCTGGTGGTGTGTGATAATGGGCGAAATCTCGTTGCAGCTCTGGGACTAGCCAATTTGACGCACATCCCTTGCTTGGCGCATGTGCTGAATTTGGTGGTGCAGAAGTTCATTCACAACTACCCCGACATGTCAGAGCTGCTGCATAAAGTGCGGGCCGTCTGTTCGCGCTTCCGGCGTTCACATCCTGCTGCTGCTCGCCTGTCTGCGCTACAGCGTAACTTCGGCCTTCCCGCTCACCGCCTCATATGCGACGTGCCCACCAGGTGGAACTCCACCTTGCACATGCTGGACAGACTGTGCGAGCAGCAGCAGGCCATAGTGGAGTTTCAGCTGCAGCACGCACGGGTCAGTCGCACTACAGAACAGCACCACTTCACCACCAATGACTGGGCCTCCATGCGAGACCTGTGTGCCCTGTTGCGCTGTTTCGAGTACTCCACCAACATGGCCAGTGGCGATGACACCGTTATCAGCGTTACAATACCACTTCTATGTCTCCTTGAGAAAACACTTAGGGCGATGATGGAAGAGGAGGTGGCCCAGGAGGAGGAGGAGGAGGAGGAAGAGGGGTCATTTTTAGCACTTTCAGGCCAGTCTCTTCGAAGTGACTCAGAGGGAGGTTTTTGGCAACAGCAGAGGCCAGGTACAAATGTGGCCAGCCAGGGCCCACTACTGGAGGACGAGGAGGACGAGGATGAGGAGGAGGTGGAGGAGGATGAGGATGAAGCATGGTCACAGCGGGGTGGCACCCAACGCAGCTCGGGTCCATCACTGGTGCGTGGCTGGGGGGAAAGGCAGGACGATGACGATACGCCTCCCACAGAGGACAGCTTGTCCTTACCCCTGGGCAGCCTGGCACACATGAGCGACTACATGCTGCAGTGCCTGCGCAACGACAGCAGAGTTGCCCACATTTTAACCTGTGCGGACTACTGGGTTGCCACCCTGCTGGATCCACGCTACAAAGACAATGTGCCCACCTTACTTCCTGCACTGGAGCGTGATAGGAAGATGCGCGAGTACAAGCGCACGTTGGTAGACGCGCTACTGAGAGCATTCCCAAATGTCACAGGGGAACAAGTGGAAGCCCAAGGCCAAGGCAGAGGAGGAGCAAGAGGTCGCCAAGGCAGCTGTGTCACGGCCAGCTCCTCTGAGGGCAGGGTTAGCATGGCAGAGATGTGGAAAACTTTTGTCAACACGCCACAGCTAACTGCACCACCACCTGATACGCAACGTGTTAGCAGGAGGCAACATTTCACTAACATGGTGGAACAGTACGTGTGCACACCCCTCCACGTACTGACTGATGGTTCGGCCCCATTCAACTTCTGGGTCTCTAAATTGTCCACGTGGCCAGAGCTAGCCTTTTATGCCTTGGAGGTGCTGGCCTGCCCGGCAGCCAGCGTTTTGTCTGAACGTGTATTCAGCACGGCAGGGGGCGTCATTACAGACAAACGCAGCCGCCTGTCTACAGCCAATGTGGACAAGCTGACGTTCATAAAAATGAACCAGGCATGGATCCCACAGGACCTGTCCGTCCCTTGTCCAGATTAGACATTAACTACCTCCCCATAACCATATATTATTGGACTCCAGGGCACTTCCTCATTCAATCCTATTTTTATTTTCATTTTACCATTATATTGCGAGGCTACCCAAAGTTGAATGAACCTCTCCTCTGCCTGTGTGCTAGGCCTAAATATATGCCAATGGACTGTTGCAGTGGTGGGCTGACGTGAAGCCTCATTCTCTGCTATGACATGCAGACTAATTCTCTGCTGACATGAAGACAGATTCTCTGTTACGGGACCTCCCTCCTCTGCCTGGGTGCTGGGCCTAAATATATGCCAATGGACTGTTGCAGTGGTGGGCTGACGTGAAGCCTGATTCTCTGCTATGACATGCAGACTAATTCTCTGCTGACATGAAGACAGATTGTCTGTTACGGGACCTCTCTCCTCTGCCTGGGTGCTGGGCCTAAATATATGCCAATGGACTGTTGCAGTGGTGGCTGACGTGAAGCCTGATTCTCTGCTATGACATGCAGACTGATTCTCTGCTGACATGAAGCCAGATTGTCTGTTACGGGACCTCCTCCTCTGCCTGGGTGCTGGGCCTAAATATATGCCACTGGACTGTTGCAGTGGTGGGTGACGTGAAGCCTGATTCTCTGCTATGACATGCAGACTAATTCTCTGCTGTCATGAAGCCAGATTGTCTGTTACGGGACCTCTCTCCTCTGCCTGTGTGTGCTGGGCCTAAATATATGCCAATGGACTGTTGCAGTGGTGGCTGACGTGAAGCCTGCATTCTCTGCTATGACATGCAGACTGATTCTCTGCTGACATGAAGCCAGATTGTCTGTTACGGGACCTCTCTCCTCTGCCTGGTGTGCTGGGCCTAAATATATGCCAATGGACTGTTGCAGTGGTGGCTGACGTGAAGCCTCATTCTCTGCTATGACATGCAGACTGATTCTCTGCTGACATGAAGCCAGATTGTCTGTTACGGGACCTCTCTCCTCTGCCTGTGTGTGTGCTGGGCCTAAATATATGCCAATGGACTGTTGCAGTGGTGGCTGACGTGAAGCCTCATTCTCTGCTATGACATGCAGACTAATTCTCTGCTGACATGAAGCCAGATTGTCTGTTACGGGACCTCTCTCCTCTGCCTGTGTGTGTGCTGGGCCTAAATATATGCCAATGGACTGTTGCAGTGGTGGCTGACGTGAAGCCTCATTCTCTGCTATGACATGCAGACTAATTCTCTGCTGACATGAAGACAGATTCTCTGTTACGGGACCTCCCTCCTCTGCCTGGGTGCTGGGCCTAAATATATGCCAATGGACTGTTGCAGTGGTGGGTGACGTGAAGCCTGATTCTCTGCTATGACATGCAGACTAATTCTCTGCTGACATGAAGACAGATTCTCTGTTACGGGACCTCTCTCCTCTGCCTGTGTGTGTGCTGGGCCTAAATATATGCCAATGGACTGTTGCAGTGGTGGCTGACGTGAAGCCTCATTCTCTGCTATGACATGCAGACTGATTCTCTGCTGACATGAAGCCAGATTGTCTGTTACGGGACCTCTCTCCTCTGCCTGTGTGTGCTGGGCCTAAATATATGCCAATGGACTGTTGCAGTGGTGGCTGACGTGAAGCCTCATTCTCTGCTATGACATGCAGACTAATTCTCTGCTGACATGAAGACAGATTCTCTGTTACGGGACCTCCCTCCTCTGCCTGTGTGCTGGGCCTAAATATATGCCAATGGACTGTTGCAGTGGTGGCTGACGTGAAGCCTCATTCTCTGCTATGACATGCAGACTAATTCTCTGCTGACATGAAGCCAGATTGTCTGTTACGGGACCTCCTCCTCTGCCTGGGTGCTGGGCCTAAATATATGCCAATGGACTGTTGCAGTGGTGGCTGACGTGAAGCCTCATTCTCTGCTATGACATGCAGACTGATTCTCTGCTGACATGAAGCCAGATTCTCTGTTACGGGACCTCTCTCCTCTGCCTGTGTGTGTGCTGGGCCTAAATATATGCCAATGGACTGTTGCAGTGGTGGCTGACGTGAAGCCTCATTCTCTGCTATGACATGCAGACTAATTCTCTGCTGACATGAAGACAGATTCTCTGTTACGGGACCTCTCTCCTCTGCCTGGTGTGCTGGGCCTAAATATATGCCAATGGACTGTTGCAGTGGTGGCTGACGTGAAGCCTCATTCTCTGCTATGACATGCAGACTGATTCTCTGCTGACATGAAGACAGATTCTCTGTTACGGGACCTCTCTCCTCTGCCTGTGTGTGTGCTGGGCCTAAATATATGCCAATGGACTGTTGCAGTGGTGGCTGACGTGAAGCCTCATTCTCTGCTATGACATGCAGACTGATTCTCTGCTGACATGAAGCCAGATTCTCTGTTACGGGACCTCTCTCCTCTGCCTGTGTGTGTGCTGGGCCTAAATATATGCCAATGGACTGTTGCAGTGGTGGCTGACGTGAAGCCTCATTCTCTGCTATGACATGCAGACTAATTCTCTGCTGACATGAAGACAGATTCTCTGTTACGGGACCTCTCTCCTCTGCCTGGGTGCCGGGGCCTAAATATCTGAGAATGGACTGTTCCAGTGGTGGGTGACGGGAAGCCAGATTCTCTGCTATGGAACCTCTCTCCAATTGATTTTGGTTAATTTTTATTTATTTAATTTTTATTTTAATTCATTTCCCTATCCACATTTGTTTGCAGGGGATTTACCTACATGTTGCTGCCTTTTGCAGCCCTCTAGCTCTTTCCTGGGCTGTTTTACAGCCTTTTTAGTGCCGAAAAGTTCGGGTCCCCATTGACTTCAATGGGGTTCGGGTTCGGGACGAAGTTCGGATCGGGTTCGGATCCCGAACCCGAACATTTCCGGGATGTTCGGCCGAACTTCTCGAACCCGAACATCCAGGTGTTCGCTCAACTCTAATTATGGTGGGTATTATGGGGAAGGGGAGAGAGGAGTACTATGGGGTCATCTATGGGGGCACTAAGAAGGGGTATTTTATACTTACAAATTATGGGGGACACTGAGGGCATCTACTGGGGCACAATATATAAGGGCATTTTATACTGGTACATTATGGGGGGCACTAGGAAGAAGGGGGTAGCAGGAGCACTATGGGAGCATTTACTGGGGGCACTATATAGTCGTATTTTATACTGGCACATTATGGGGGCACTATGGGGACATTAGCTCAACTGGGGGCATTAAAAGGGGGTATTTTTTGCACTGGCACACATTATAAGGAGAATTACTACTGGGGGCATTATGATGGGCTTCATTACTACTAGAGGTCTATGGGGAACATGATTACTAGTATGGGCACTATGGGATCATTATTACTTCTGGAGCACAGTGGACATGTTGGGGGCACTGTAGGAGCACTATTACTACCATGTGTGGACTTTTGGGAGCACTTTACTGTGGGGGCACCTTGGCACAGTATCAGCTTACCACAGTTATTTGGGGGACGTTATGTTTACACTATTAGTGTCAGGGGCACTATTTGCTGGGCGCAGTTATTTTGGGGCACTGTGTGACAATTATTGAAGGGCACTATCTGCATGGTACTACTATCAGGGGGTTTATCTGTCTCTGCAGTATAGTATTGGGGGTGGTATGATGATTTGTCCAGAAGATGGGAGGATGATGGAAAAGTAGTAAACTAAGATTATTATTTTTTTGTCAAACTGCAGAGACGAGAAATGGCTGAAAAATGGTGTCTGGTCTGAAGGTCTGAAAGGAGAAGATGAAGAAAGAGAACATCAAAGGAGACATCACTGGATGTAAGAGGAATGAGGCGCTGTATTACCCTGTATGTAGGGTGGATGGAGGGGGTAGTAGTACAGTACTATAAAAAAAAGTAATCTGCAAAATACTATATATTTGTGCTTTTTTTAATTTTTAGAATACAGACATTTTATTTGATACTTTTGTGCTGACTCTTTTTCTTCTCTGTATTAAGGGACACAATAGTCACCAGAACCACAACAGCTGAACGTGGTAGTTCCGGTGTCTATAGCGCGTCTCTGCAAGCGTTCTAATGTAAACACCTCTAGTGGCCGCTCACCATTATTACAGTTTACTACTCTACAAGGTGTGTGTTGTGGTGGATTGCATGCTAGGGTGTGGGAAGGCAGGATCCCGGGGGCCCCAATCAATATTAAAGACGGCCCTGTTTGGAATATTACGTGAAAACCACACTCGGGTAATCATAGGTCCCGCCAGGAACATTATTCTGGTTAGGAATCTTTTCATATTTATGACAGTTTACCTTGGAAAGATCACCCAATATCCAACATGTACCTTATTTGCACATACACTTACTAAACCTGCGCTACTGTACGTGTGACATACTTGCAAGCATATATACCATTCAATGTGCTGAAGGCGAGCAGTAAGGGACGGGGAAGTGGCCGTGCTGCTGATGGTTCATGCAGAGACCGTGGCCCTGTGCGCGGTGAAACTGAGCCTGCTGCCAGAGCACCAGAAACGCACTCATCCACGATACCGAGCTTCACGTCCCAGTTTGCAGAGCACCACTCGCAAAGTCAGACCAGTGCGACCAGGTGGTTGGTTGGATTGGAGCAGATATTTAGTGCTGCCGGGGGCATAACAACAGATAAGCGCATCTGACTGTCAACTGAAAATGCTGACAGGATGACTTATCAAAATGAACAAGGCCTGGATTGACCCCGACTTCTCTACTACAGCAGAGGAAAGGGTATATGGTTCAATCTTCCTTTTCTCGCCCTCCTCCCCCATCATATCAACACATGCTTATTAGGCTGCACTTGCCCCTAATGTTGTAGATGGTCAGCTCAGCAGCAGGTTCTCGCCCCTAATGTTGTAGATGGTCAGCTCAGCAGCAGGTTCTCGCCCCTAATGTTTTAGATGGTCAGCTCAGCAGCAGGTTCTCGCCCCTAATGTTTTAGATGGTCAGCTCAGCAGCAGGTTCTCGCCCCTGTTTTAGATGGTCAGCTCAGCAGCAGGTTCTCGCCCCTGTTTTAGATGGTCAGCTCAGCAGCAGGTTCTCGCCCCTGTTTTAGATGGTCAGCTCAGCAGCAGGTTCTCGCCCCTAATGTTTTAGATGGTCAGCTCAGCAGCAGGTCCTCGCCCCTAATGTTGTAGATGGTCAGCTCAGCAGCAGGTCCTCGCCCCTAATGTTGTAGATGGTCAGCTCAGCAGCAGGTTCTCGCCCCTGTTTTAGATGGTCAGCTCAGCAGCAGGTCCTCGCCCCTAATGTTGTAGATAGTCACCTGCAGGCCATCAATCATAATTTTTCAAGGGTGTGTATAACTCCCTCCTTTATGTGTAATAAAGGGTGTATTGGAGTGTTGCTTCCTTGTAATTTTTGGCAGAACTTGCACTTTATATACAGGAAAGAATGTTTCCTAACAAATTTTACTCAAAATAAATAAAAATTGATTTTATCTTCGGTTTTGAGCATATTATTGTCAGTCTGTAAAAGTGGCGTACTACTCAGACAACATCGTTCCCAGCAGCGACCTGGGAGTCCAAGATGCATCCAGACATCATCCCCATGCTGAACAATTTTGTAGGTGTTTCCATCAATTTCTGACCTTTTCCTATGAACCAGACACCCTCCCCTCTTCAGAGCAGGGGGCCTGGATTAATACTCGGGTTCTCCCATTGTGCTCAACCAACACTACTAGAGGCTAAATGTGTAAAATAATATAAATTGTATATATATATATACACACATACACACACACACAGTACAGACCAAAAGTTTGGACACACCTTCTCATTCAAAGAGTTTTCTTTATTTTCATGACTGACAATTGTAGATTCACACTGAAGGCATCAAAACTATGAATTAACACATGTGGGATTATATACATAACAAAAAAGTGTGAAACAACTGAAAATATGTCATATTCTAGGTTCTTCAAAGTAGCCACCTTTTGCTTTGATTACTGCTTTGCACACTCTTGGCATTCTCTTGATGAGCTTCAAGAGGTAGTCACCTGAGATGGTCTTCACTTCACAGGTGTGCCCTGTCAGGTTTAATAAGTGGGATTTCTTGCCTTATGAATGGGGTTGGGACCATCAGTTGCGTTGTGGAGAAGTCAGGTGGATACACAGCTGATAGTCCTACTGAATAGACTGTTAGAATTTGTATTATGGCAAGAAAAAAGCAACTAAGTAAAATTCCACATGTGTTAATTCACAGTTTTGATCCCTTCAGTGAGAATCTACAATTTTTATAGCCATGAAAATAAAGAAAACTCTTTGAATGAGAAGGTGTGTCCAAACTTTAGGTCTGTACTAATATATACACACACACACACACACACACACACACACACACTATCTCAAATAACATTGGAGAAAATGGACAACCTTGACAGGTACCTCTATTCAAAGTAAAATTCGATGTCAAAGCCCCATTGATATGCAATCTCTCCATAGGGGAATTCTACAAAAGCTTAATCATTATTATAAACTCCAAATCCCATTCTCGATGAAACAATACTTCTATCTATTTACTACTTTTGCCCAATGAAAAGGGTGTGAATATAGTTATACACCCGCATCTCCACATGTCAAGGCCCATAACTTTTATTTTTCATTTTACAGAGCCGTGTGAGGGATTGATTGTTGTGGGACGACCAGTAACAAAAAAAATACATATAATGCCGTCCAAATAAATGGAAATTTTGCAACTTTTCATTGACAAGTAATTTTTTTTTTTTATACACTTACAACGTTCACTTTTTAACCTGACAGGTGATCTTAACACTGAAATAATCTTTATATAACACCAGCATATTCTGCAACGCTTTAGAATCAGATGTTCGGATCGCTTGTATAATACACTGTACTACCTATGCAGTACAGTATTACCCATTAAACTGACAGCTGCCAGGGGGCAGTGGAGCCTGATAGGCATACATTATACCCAATTACAGCTGCCATGATAAGCCATCTGTACCCCTCAACCTCATTCGCTGGTGTGACAGTGCCTAACAGAGGAAGCTCCCTTCTTCTAAGCCGTTTACATGCCGCGCTCACTATTGACCTCGGCATCTAAGGGGTTACCCAGATAGAGCAGGAAGTTGGCTGTCATGACAGCTGAGGTCTTGCTTATCCCTTTAAAGGGGGACCTGCGGAGTACCAATACTAGGTAACAATAAGGCCTAGGCTTAGTCCCATTAGTGACCGCATATTGGCAGTCACTAATAGATTAAAGGGGCTGTCCAGGATTAGAAAAGCAGGTCTTCAAACAGCACCACACATAGTATTCCTGCTCAGCACTGGTGAAGCCAATGGCGCACGGCTGCAATACCACATACAACCTGCGGACTGGTGTGGTGCTGTTTTTGGAAGAAATCAGCCAAGTTAGTCTAATCCTGGACAACCCCTTTAAAAGGGTTGGCCCATCTGGGATATTGATGCAGTTTGCTTGGGTATGCCATCAGTGACAGGAGCGGGTCCCACACAAATCTCCAGAACAGAGATCCCATTGCGCATGCACGGTCTGCTCTCAGTTTACTTCAGGGGCCCCCTTCTGGAGATGGGAGCGGGTCACAGACGTGGGATTCTGATATTATCAATGTCCCAGATGGGCCAACCCCAACGCCAATTGTGGTCAAAAGGGGCGTTCTCACTCTTAAAATGTCTCCACCCCCATTTTCCACTTAGTTTTTTTAGTGCCCAAAGTATTGCAAAAACAGAGCTCCTCCTGGGGTGGACATGCAGAGTGTAGCAGACTAAAAGCAATGCATCATGGGACAAGGAGCATTTAGGCATTTTACAACAGCTGGGAGGGCAGCTGTGATGGAGTTCCCTTTTAAAAAGTCATGGTCAACTCTTAAATAAAAGGACCTTCAGGCCTGAGAAAATGGGCGCCCCTTTATTTCTCTACATCTGGGGGGGGCCCTTTCTTCTTCATAGAGCGTCCAATGACGGCACCACAGATGAGCACAACGACAAAACCGAGACCGCCGACCCCCACCAGAATCCACGTTTCTATAGTGCTGGACCCAGGCACTGCAAGAGAATGTCTCTGCTGTTCTCCCAGCACCAGCAGCGGTCCCACGGATGCCAGCGCCTGCCTGTCCGCCAACCAGGGTCCTGTAGGAAGAGGCAGAGGGTCAGAAAACAGGGCGCAGGCACTTCAATGTTTAAAGGCTATGGATACCTTAGGGGCCAAATTTGTGTTTAAATTAGTACATTGTACTAATTTTGAGCTAAAAATCATTTGGTCTTTATTAAAAATGTTGAGCCTCTTTCTCTGTACAGTCTTGAGATTCTCCAGTAGCAGGCTCTGTATTTTTAGGGTTCCATCAGGCTGCTCAGCTGACGGCTCCTCATCTCTGACCTTCATTATAGCTCAATTCGTAGATTGCTGACAAGAATGTGGCTTAAATAAGTGTTTATGACCTCTTAGTAAAATTAGAGATAAGGGTTATTAGATGACGGCACAACGTGAGAGTACCATTCACACAGCTAGACAAACCGTTAACCCTCTGACAACGGCGCAATAATTTTTTTAAATAAAGACTAATTGAAGAACACACACACTGAAGAGGACAGTATACTGCTACAGAGGGATCTGGATAGACTGGAGGCTTGGGCAGAGAAGTGGCAGATGAGGTTTAACACTGACAAATGTAAAGTTATGCACATGGGAAGGAATAATGCAAGTCACCCGTACATACTAAATGGAAAAACACTCGGTAACACTGACATGGAAAAGGACCTAGGAATTTTTGTGAACAGCAAACTAAGGCTACTTTCACACTAATGGCACGGACCTCCGGCAGGCTGTTCCGTCGTGTGAACAGCCTGTCGGAGGTCCGTTCCACTAGTGTGAAAGTAGCCTAAGCAGTAGAAACCAGTGTCAGGCAGCTGCTGCCAAGGCCAATAAGATAATGGGTTGCATCAGAAGGGGCATAGATGCCCTTGATGAGAACATAGTCCTACCACTTTACATATCACTAGTCAGACCACACATGGAGTACTGTGTACAGTTCTGGGCTCCTGTGAACAAGGCAGACATAGCAGAGCTGGAGAGCGTTCAGAGGAGAGCAACTAAAGTAATAACTGGAATGGGGCAACTACAGTACCCTGAAAGATTATCAGCATTAGGATTATTCACTTTAGAAAAAAGGACGACTGAGAGGAGATCTAATTATTATGTATAAATATATCAGGGGTCAGTACAGAGATCACTCCCATCATCCATTTATCCCCAGGACTGTGACTGTGACGAGGGGACATCCTCTGCGTCTGGAGGAAAGAAGGTTTGTCCATAAACATAGAAGAGGATTCTTTACGGTAAGAGCAGTGAGACTATGGAGCTCTCTGCCTGAGGAGGTGGTGATGGTGAGTACAATAAAGGAATTCAAGAGGGGCCTGGATGTATTTCTGGAGTGTAATAATATTACAGGCTATAGCTACTAGAGACGGGTCGCTGATCCAGGGAGTTATTCTGATTGCCCGATTGGAGTCGGGAAGGAATTTTTTATTCCCCTAAAGTTGGGAAAATTGGCTTCTACCTCACAGGGTTTTTTTTTTGCCTTCCTCTGGATCAACTTGCAGGATGACAGGCCGAACTGGATGGACAAATGTCTTTTCAGCCTTATGTACTATGTTACCACCTTTAAACGACCCATAATGCATTCCAACCTGGTAACAAGAAAACAGCAACATTCTAAATGCAGCTTTAGAAGTGACTGGAGTAGGAAGACTTGCAGATACCTTAAATACAAACTGCAGCTAGGAGAGAGATGTGAGCCCCTGTCTTGACCTTGCATAGGACTACCTACACTGATACACTGTTACAACCCATCAGCTGTGAGCAGGACCACATTACAACAGGTTTTTAAGCTTGCTATTCATTGACAGTAAACATGGGGTGACCATGGACAGCATAAGTAGTGAAAGCTATATTGCCAGATGTAGCAGAGCTGAGCTGGTCATTGACTATGTCCAGCAGTCCTGTGTAAGGACGCTCAGCACCAGCTTTGTGCTTCTACAGTCATGCTCAGTTACTGACCTTGTCCAATTTGTCTCTTGCCCGATGCTCTTGGTCTTCCGTAGGACGGGTCCCAACCTCTGCTCTCACCGTAGAGGGCGGCACAGTCCTGGGTATTACAGCATTGGCAGATATCACTGGGGCCCTCAACAGCCGACCAACTGAGGAGACAGAGGATCAGCATTATACCTCCAGCAGGTCATCGAGCTATGGAATTAGGTTTCAATTCACTGACAGCAAGCAGAAAAATGCCCCTTTAAAGGGGAGCCCTTCATGGAAGGTCCAGTGCAGAAGTGTAGTTCTGGTGCTCAATGTACATTCTAGGCTGGTGTTTTGTCACCACCCAGTGGCCAGTACTGGTACTACAACCAATGAATCCTGCAGACTGGGGGTCTCCAACCTGTGTTTGGAGGGAGTCGCACCTGAGACTATTGGGAAGCTACAGGCCACAGAAACCTTCATGCATGTCCGCAAGCTGTCACTAGAGGTCACTGCTCTAAAGCCCCTGCAGCACAGGGGCCCCCTGTAGACTTAGGGCCACAGTCTTACCTGTTGGAAGTTTTGTTGTAGGAACAAGCCTTGTTCATAGGATCGGGGACCTGGGTGGCTGCAGCCGCCCTCAAGGAGCAGGTGATGTAGATCTAAGGGCGATAAGTCAAAAAGCCCCGATAAAGGTATGACCACAACCCCCTTAGGGGGCACTCTTCTGCCAGTCCCCATGATGACCCTTACCATGGACGCCTGGGAGTCAACAAGCTGGAAGGCATCCACCATGAACTGCAGCTTGTCTTGCTGGGGTCTTGGAGATCGGAAAGCAGAGGAGGACTCTTGTAGGGTCCCATCCACCAGGCACCTATGGATGAAGACCATTAGTGGGGACCCCATGACCCCACGTCCGCAGGAACCGGGGGCTACATACCCACTGTAGGCGATGATCTCATAGCGGGAGCTGGAGCTGGGGTCGGGAGAGGTGGTGGCCACACAGCTGTCAATGAATAGGATCATAGAGACGTGGTTCTCACCCTCCAAAGAAGCCTTGATGTAGAAGACATCTCCAAGGCTGAAGACCAGCGATGGCCTGGGGGTGCTCCAGTCCTCTGCCAAAGCAACAGTCCATTTATAATACGCAGAAGACAAGAGGTGTCCAACCATCAGTCTTCACTGTAGTTCTGGCATTCTATTCATGAGCCAGGATACTCTGTGAAAACAGACCCCTCCACAAAGAGCAGCTTTATAATTACATTATATACGGCACATTTGGCTGTGAACCTACCGGTCATCAGACGTAAGGAGAAGACCAGCTGCTCTTCTGAGGACACAGTGCTGGAAAATGGAAACCAGGTTGGCTTGATGGCCTGACTGCTCACATTACCGTATCTGCTCGAGAGACAGCAGTTATATTCTTGCACATATGAGGCAGTATTATAGTAGTTATATTCTTGTACATAGGAGGAGTATTATAGTAGTTATATTCTTGTACATAGGAGCAGTATTATAGTAGTTATATTCTTGTACATAGGAGCAGTATTATAGTAGTTATATTCTTGTACATAGGAGCAGTATTATAGTAGTTATATTCTTGTACATATGAGCAGTATTACAGTAGTTATATTCTTGTACATATGAGCAGTATTACAGTAGTTATATTCTTGTACATAGGAGGCAGTATTATAGTAGTTCTATTCTTGTACATAGGAGCAGTATTATAGTAGTTCTATTCTTGTACATAGGAGGCAGTATTATAGCAGTTATATTCTTGTACATAGGAGCAGTATTATAGTAGTTATATTCTTGTACATAGGAGCAGTATTATAGTAGTTATATTCTTGTACATAGGAGGCAGTATTATAGTAGGTATATTCTTGTACATAGGAGGCAGTATTATAGTAGTTATATTCTTGTACATAGGAGGCAGTATTATAGTAGTTATATTCTTGTACATAGGAGGCAGTATTATAGTAGTTATATTCTTGTACATAGAAGCAGTATTATAGTAGTTATATTCTTGTACATAGGAGGCAGTATTATAGCAGTTATATTCTTGTACATAGGAGGCAGTATTATAGTAGTTATATTCTTGTACATAGGAGGCAGTATTATAGTAGTTATATTCTTGTACATAGGAGCAGTATTATAGTAGTTATATTCTTGTACATAGGAGCAGTATTATAGTAGTTATATTCTTGTACATAGGAGGCAGTATTATAGTAGTTATATTCTTGTACATAGGAGGCAGTATTATAGTAGTTATATTCTTGTACATAGGAGGCAGTATTATAGTAGTTATTTTCTTGTACATAGGAGCAGTATTATAGTAGTTATATTCTTGTACATAGGAGCAGTATTATAGTAGTTATATTCTTGTACATAGCAGGCAGTATTATAGTAGTTATATTCTTGTACATACGAGCAGTATTATAGTAGTTATATTCTTGTACATAGGAGGCAGTATTATAGTAGTTATATTCTTGTACATAGGAGACAGTATTATAGTAGTTATATTCTTGTACATAGAGGGCAGTATTATAGTAGTTATATTCTTGTACATAGGGGCAGTGATATAGTATAGGGTGTAATTATACTTCAGCTGTAAGACCTCCAAGTATTTAGTCAGAACCTCTACAGATCGGTCAGATCACATTACAGACCTGAGGCTCGGGGCGCCCTCTGCAGGCTGTACTCACCGGGGGTAATAGCACTGGATGGGAACCACAGCTGGGCTAGAGCCGGTGATGGGCATGTTCTGAGCACCACACATTGGTTTGAAAGTCAAGTTGGTGCCATAGAGGAGCCCATCGGGGGTCATCTGAAAAGCATAGCACAAGCCAGCACTGTTTAGTTCTGGAGCCTTCTCCATCCTTCTGGGTGTAATACAGGGCAGGAACCCATAAAGCTGCTCAGACAGCTGCTGGGTTGTTACAGTGTATCAGTGCAGGATTGTAGAGAGTCTGTAACATGCTTAGTCAATACTGATACATTGCAACAAACTGTCAGCTGGGGAAATACTCAATTTACTGACAGCAAACTTATTTCCGTAGACGTGCATACAATAGCGCCCCCTAGTTTCGCACTGACTGCACAATAAATGTCGCCAGCTAAAACTACCAACAACTGGGTGGTATTTGCTACAGGCCGCTCAGAGACATGTCCATACTTAGTACAATTGCAACAAACCCTCAGCTGTGAGAAGTATAAGGTCTGTTTGAGATTGCCTTTCAATCACTGATGGCAAGCAGAGATCAACACACAAAGCTGTAGGCCTGTATTTTACACCCCCCCCTTTAAGGGTATTCCAGTATAGGGGATAACTATTAGATTGCTGGGGGTCCTACTGATGTAACCCCCTCCAATGACAAGAACCCCCCGTGCCCCCCTCCCCCGGTCAGGCACGCACACAGCCGCTCCATTCAGTTCTATGGGAGTTCCAGAAAATAACTGAGCTTCATACCTATCTATCTCTGGAAATGAATGAAGGGGCAGCACTCATTTTAGGGGGGGCTCCGTGGGGTCCCTGTTCTCGTGATCGGTGGAAGTCCCAGCGGTAGGACCTTCAGCAATCTAATAGCCTTCCTCTGTCCTGTGGATAGGTGATAACTCCATGTACCTGGAATACAATAATTCAATTCTACACTGCCACCAAGTGGCCAATCCTAAGAACTACACCTCCCATCAGATTAGCACAACTGACAATACCTGCAAGCTGTTCCCACATTCTTGCAACCCAGTTTCAAAGACCACCGCAGCGTCCGTACTGTGGGGTCCAGCTCGGCAGGATTGGGGCCCCAGGGTGACATCGGAGTCGTTGAGCAGCGTCTCAATCCCATAGAGATCCCTCATCACAGTCACCACTATCCTGTCCTCCATGCACCGCACCCGGATCGGGGAGGGCTGCTGCAGCAGGGGTCTGGCTTGTAGCGCCCCTCCAGAATACCCAACAACACCCCTACCATACCGCGGGTGGTCACCTACAGGAGGGTCCTGATACCTCTTATGGTCACTACTCCACCCAGCTTCCTCATACCGCCTCCGCCAGGTACCCACTTGGCGAGGAATTTGAGAGAAGCTCTTAAAGGCTGCAAAGTCTGGGCCAAGGACGAGAACTAAAAACCCAAAGCAGACCAACCCAGCGCCACACCGCCCCATAGTGGCCAGAGTAAGAAGGAGAAGGGAGCAGCCGCCCTGGACTTATACTCCACCCATCATCCTCTGAGGCCTCCACCTGCCGACACCAGCTGCAGTCATTAATATCCAGCATCAAAGGGGGGGTTTACAGGAGATGTCGCAGAGAAAACTCGCTCGTGTGAAAGGGGCCTAAAAGTCGCACAGCAGTTGATGAATACGGCCCCTTTCACACGAGCGAGTGCAATGCGTGACGCGAACGCCTAGCGCCCACACTGAATCCGGACCCATCCATTTCATTCGGTCTGTGTACATGTGCGCTGGTTTTCACGCATCACTTTTGCGTTGCGTGAAAATTGCAGCATGTTTTATATTCTGCGATTTTCACGTAGAAGCGAATGGGGCTGCGTGAAAATCGCATCGCATCCGCAAGCAAGTGCGGATGCAATGCGATTTTCACAGATGGCTGCTGAGAGATGTTGTTTGTAAACATTCCGTTTTTTATCACGCGCGTGAAAAACGCAGTAAATCACATTGCACCCGCGTAATAAAAACTGATCAACTGAACGCTATCGCAAACAAAAATGAATGGCTTTGTTTGCGAAATCGCGCAGTTTTCGCTGAACGCATCCAGACATAATCCGGACGTGTTCGTCTGCAAGGGGCCTAAGATTCGGTGCATTGTCATTAGTCTGCCCTCTGGTGGTTGTTTTTCAGTACAACAGGTTCATATTCACTTAGACTGGTCTCATTTATTGGCGCATCAAAAATGTCTGTGAGAAAAGTTGCACTTCACCAATAATGCCTCATGCAGACGTCCGTGTCAGTTTTGGATCAGTGGTAACACGGACCGCGTTCAATCCGTGTTTTTTCCCGTGACAGATCCATGTTGGGTCCGCGGGTCCGTTTTTTGCTGTCCGTGTAGCATCCGTGTTTCACTAACACTCAACAGCTAAAAAATTATTTTCAAAAAATCTCTTGTTAATGATCCGTGAAACACGGATGGCATCTGTGGTTTTTACGGACCCATAGACTATAAGGCCTCATGCACATGACCGTTGTTTTATTCTGTGTCCGTTGTGCCGTTTTTCATTATTTTCTGCAGTCCGTTGAAAACTCGGCTAATGCACCGTTTGCCATCCGCGTCCGTGATCCGTGGTTCCAGTCCGTCAAAAAGATATAACCTGTCCTATTATTTTCGCGGAAAACGGTTCACGGACCCATTCAAGTCAATGGGACCGCTAAAAAACGCGGAGGCACACAAGATTGTCATCCGCGTCCGTGTCCGTTTTTTTCCTATCATTTGCATGGCAAACTTGACTTAGACTTTTTTTTACTTTCCTTTATGTCTGGTGATCCTCCAAAAATAAAGGAAGACACAACGAAACAAAAATGGAAACGGATCACGGAACAACGGAACCCCATTATGCGGACCGATAAAAACAACTGTCGTGTGCATGAGGCCTAATGGGCGTGATGGATCCGTGAACACGAACAAAATAGAGCATGCATCCGTGGTAAAAAAAAAAACGGACCCACGAACAGTGCTGAAACACTAATGTGTGAATACACACATTAAAATGAATAGGGACGTGTGCTGTCCGCGGAGAACACGTACAGCACACGTCCGTGAAACACTGACGCCTGCATGAGGCTTAAAAGCAGGCCAAACACAGTAAATGTGCCACACGGATGCATAAAGCACACGGATCACACGCATTCGTATGTTCGTTGGGCAAAAACATAGAGTGGGACATTTATCAACACTGGCGTAAAGTAGAACTGGCTTAGTTGCCCATAGCAACCAATCAGATTCCAGCTTTCATTTTTCATAGCTCCTTTGGGAAATGAAAGGTCGACTCTGATTGGTTGCTATGGGCAACTAGCCAGTTCTCCTTTACGCCAGGTTTGATAACTCTCCCCCTCTAGACTCTGTCCTGTACTTGTCCGCAAAATGCAGACCTCGGACCCACTGAAGTCATTGGGGCACATTTACTAATATCGGCTTTTTACGGCGGTCTTCGTTCCCCCCTCTAATTTATGACGAGGTGTGTGACCTGTTTCTAGGCAACAATGTAAGTAAATTTGCTGGGGCTGGGACCAGCGCGGCCCCCAACCCATCCCTGCCCCACCCCTATCATGCCCAATTGGCGTACAAAATTGTGGCGCACAGCCAGACAGAAAGGGGGATTGTGATACTTTTTACGCCTAAAACTGTCGCATGGGTCCGCAATAAAAACGAGGACGGCAAACGAACTGCAAAACGGATCCGGTCGTGTGAATGAGGCCTTAACTATAAAATCCTATGAGGCTCTGGATGCGGTTTTGGACTGTGTGGTCGAAACGCGGAACCCCAACCCCAACATCGGCCTTCGTTGTTACTGGCTGCGCAACATCCGCACAACCACGTACAGTTAAAAACCTTTCTTGTAAGACACCCAAATGGCGCAGTGGCTGACTGTAAAAGGCCCCACCTCCAAATCGCATGTGCGGACCCCCAGCTGGCCACGAGAGTTGTAATATGGCGTCCCCGTGATGTGTACTTATATGATGTCATGCGATCACTTGTGATACCGAAGGGCAAATTTCCGCCATTTAGGGGAGGGGCCTTCTTTTTAAGGGTTAAATAGAAGCCTATGGGCAAGATGTCTCGTTCGATCAAGATATCGTACACCACATGTACGGCCACCCTCACAAACATGTAATTACGGCTGCAATACCCGGCCTGACCACTAGGTCCAGACAACGTGAAGTGGTCGCCCACGACAACCAATCCCAGTCCACCTCTTTGGAATATGAAAGCAGCGACCTGAATGGTTGCTATGGGCAACTGCTCCACTTCCCTTTTCTGTCAGTTTGGATATGTTGATAGGCAAGAAGACTTGGTCTCCATGGCAACACTAAAATAGCATCTCGCGCATACAAGCAGGGAGCTAAAAAAATAAAATAAAAATTGTCGTATTTTTGTAAAAACCTAATTGTGAATCATTGCCTCAGTCACTTTCATATTCACGTCAAAACCATGTTTATAAAAACCACAAAGTGAGACATTTCAATCGTTTTTGTAATGCCAACTTAAAATCTTGATAAACTAAGGCTCAGTTCACGAAAATCCGTAATCGCAGTGTCTGGTATATACCGGACACAACCAGCACCTGATGGATCTGTCAGGTTTCTACTACTGATTCTAACTATTTTTTCTGTCTTTTTTATTGTCAAAATCTGCGATGGAGGCGGAATTTATGTAACGCCCCAGAGGTACATTCCCACCGTCTACGCCGCGTCACTATCTCCTAAGGTTAACCTCATGTCATCACATGTATCTATTTACGGATCCAGCAAAATGTGTATTCCTATTTCCTTGTTTTGTGACTGTTAGGCCTAGTTCACACGATCGTTTTTTTTGCGAGTGTACGGGCCGTTTTTTTGTGGTCTGTATACAGTCCGTATACGGAACCATTCATTTCAATGGTTCCGCAAAAAAAACGGAATGTACTCCGTATGCGAATCGTTTCCGTATTTCCTTTTTTCCGTTCCGTTGAAAGATAGAACATGTCCTATTATTGCCCGCAAATCACGTTCCGTAGCTCCATTCAAGTCAATAGGTCCCCAAAAAAAACGGAACACATACGGAAATGCATCCGCATGTCTTCCGTATCGTTCTGTTTTTGCGGAACCATCTATTGAAAATGTTATGCCCAGCCCGATTTTTTCTATGTAATTACTGTATATTGTATATGTCATACGGAAAAACGGAATGGAAAAACAGAACGGAAACAGAACGGAAACAAAAAAATCAGAACAACGGATCAGTGAAAAACGGACCGCAAAACACTGAAATAGCCATACGGTAGTGTGAAAGAGGCCTCACACGAACGTATGGCTTTTATAGTTTTTTGCAATCCGTTTTTTCACGGATCCATTGTTCCGTTTTTGAGTTCCGTTTTGTTTCCGTTTCCGTTCCGTTTTTCCATTCCATTTTTCCGTATGGCATATACAGTATACAGTAATTACATAGAAAAAATTGGGCTTGGCATAAGATTTTTAATAGATGGAACTAAAAAACTGAATGGAACCGGAAACACTACTGAAACAAAAGAACGGAAAAACGGATCCGTTAAAAACGGACCCCAAAACACTGAAAAGGCCATACGGTCGTGTGAACAAGCCCTAAAGGGGTGACGTGTACTCGCAATGCCATGTGACTGCAAAAGCAAAATAATAAAATTTGGGTGCAGTAATCAAATTAGGGCACATTTACAGGGCGCGACCGCAAAGTCGGAACCGAATCGCTCCACAAATGTATTATGTGAATAAACCCTAAGTTTATTGTAGCAATTATAAAAACCGCAGCAAATCTGATGCCGTTTATAAAAAGTGCGGTTGTGACATGATCATGTTGCGCCATTTTTTACAAAACAGAGGCATAAACCGTGGGCAAAAACACAACCATTGGCGCAATGTGGCTGCACGGGGTGAATAACCATAAAACCATGCCTCTGCAAGAAGCATGTGGGTGTGTGGCGCCAACTGCTGTGAGTCGACCACCATGCGCCATTTTCCTCACCCCAGGATTCAATGGAAATCTTGTGCGGTTAAAAATTGCGCAATATGTGCTCAGACTATGGTAGGCAGATATTTGGCTGCAAGTCAAATGCGATTTAGGATTTGCAACACCCATTAGGCGGACTTCACTGTGACTAGCGGCGCACGGCATGAAGATCACAGCGCCGCGCTGTGACACCGCCTCTAATAATCACGACCGCGATGCGACAGTCAGAAAAATGACAACACTGATCACAGGTCGCAAGTCGCGCAGGTTTTTGCCATCATAGACTGTGACTTGTCCAGTTGCTGCAAGCCTCTGACAATGGGGGTCATTTACTAAGATCGGCTTTTTACACCGGTGGCAGAGAAAGCGCCTAATTTATGACAAGGTCATTTATTAACAGACTTGTGACTATTTTAGTCATAAAAATAGTCGCAAGTCCCTTTTTTGATCGGCTATGTAGTCGCATGGCCGGTTTTACGCTGTGTTCGTTTTGCAGGTCGGGGGCGTGTCGGGGAGCATGTCAGGGCTTGGACTCTTTCGCCAATATACTAAATGTTGGCGAAACACTACTCTAAGCCAGGGGCCGGAGTAATTTTTTACGCCAGGCGCACGGACTGCCATAGATCCGCCTAATTCATGACAAATTTCACGGCAGCGCAGACGGAAATCTAAGACTGGTGTAAATAGCCGATCTTAGTAAATTACCCCCAATAAATGTGTTGGGGGCCAAAGTCCCAGCCCCGACCTGCCCCCGTCACTCCCTCACCACTCTCAAATGGTGAGGACGGTACAAAAACTTCCCTGCAACTAAAAATTGTCGCACAGGTGTTCAAAAAGTCGCAAAAAAGGGACATGAGACATTTTTATGCAAAAAAAATATAGAACATGTCCTATTCACGGACAAGAATAGGACTGATCTATTGAGGGGCGAAAGTTCCGTTCCGCAAAATGCAGAACAAACACGTCCGGCATCTTTGTTTTGTGGATCCACAATTTACAGACTCCAAAACGGACACGGTCGTGTGCATGAGGCCTTACCCTAAGTTCACACCTGAGCGTTTTACAGCGCGTTCAAACGCGCTGTAAAACGCTCAACACGTGAAAACCAATGCTTTCCTATGGCCCTGGTTCACACTTGAGCGTTTTACAGCGCGTTTGAACGCGCTGTAAAACGCCCGACGCATAAACAAGTTCAGGAGCTTTTTTTGGGGCGTTTGACGCGCGTTTGGGCCATAGAATCTTTGGACAACACTGCTGTCAATCACCCAAACGCGCGTCAAACGCGCGTTTACTATTACAAAAAACGCGCATAAAAACGCGCGTTTGAGAAACGCTTAGGTGTGAAACCAGGGTAGTATATAGCCATGGAGCCCACAGTGGTCAGCTGAGTATAATGAGGGGTGCGGTGGAGCGATGACCATGTGATGGGTGGGGTATAAAGCTCTCCTCCCTCCAGCTCCTCCTGGTGTGACCTCTCCTAGAGTCAGGATGGAGCTGTGGTTCAGGTGGAGTTGGTTATTAGTGGTTCTTCTCTGTGGCCTAGGCTTTAGCAGTGCCTATGTTAGACAACGGCGCCAGTCAGACACTCGGTGGAGAGGTTATCAGCCTGGAGTGGGATATCCTAGAGGACTTGGGCAACCTGTGTCAGGTGTAGGTTCTCCTAGAGGACTTGGGCAACCTGTGTCAGGTGTAGGTTCTCCTAGAGGATTTGGGCAACCTGCGTCACGAGTAGGCTTTCCTAGAGAGAACCAATGGTCTCCAGTGTCTGGATTTGGAGCTTCAAGGGGAGTTCCGCCTCAGTCTCCATGGGGCTCCAGGTATCCTGGAGCAATTAATGAGCTTCGACAGGTTGTACAACCTGCATCCTCCCTTATCAGTGTGCAGTGTGCTGAGGACCAGATGGTGGTGACTGTGCAGAGAGACTTCTATGGCAATGGGTATCTTATAAAAACCTCAGAACTGACCCTAGGATCGTGCCAACCTGGATCCCAGACTTCAGATGAAATGGTCTTTAACAATAATGTGGAGGCCTGTGGGGCCAGCTTACAGGTGAGAGAACTGCAAAAATCAAGAACTCTTGTTACATCATAACTTGTGCTCCAGTTGCATCCAGAGCTGCCTTCTTAACTGGTGTTTCCATGATGGTCTCTTAGGAGGGATATTCTTGAATTATGTGGTTGGGTCTTATAAGTACCTTACTAAAAGATGCGAAGAACTTCTTGAAAGCTGCTTTGGATGTGACTAGAGTATAAGTGTTCCATAATGTTGTTGAACTTGAGTTCTGTAATATGTAAAGTGTTACATGGCTACTGAGCTTTGTAGTGTTATCCGTAGTGACTTGCAACCAGGCAATGGTGTGTAGTAGGCCCATCTAATGCAGAGCCTGTTACAGATTTAGCTTTAGGGTCCTGCTGTTGACCCCCTTCTTTGGGTTCATTGTTGTTCTAATTAACTTTGTTCACAGTTGACCCAGGACTTCTTGATCTATAGAACTATCTTGAACTACAATCCAGTTTCCAGCAACTCCATCATAAGGGCCAATCCTGCTGCGGTTCCCATCATGTGCTATTACCCCCGGTGAGTCTATGCTAGCCATGTCCTCATTTGTGCAGTCCACATTGTACCATTGTCCTCCTACAGTCCCATCTACTACCATATGCATGTTGCTATTCCTCCTGAGGGGCCTTGTTTATAAATTGAATTCTAGAGCTGCAGTAACGACTGACACAACATGTCTTGCTCAGTTTCTGTGGCTTGGTAAAGGATGGGGTGCATCTAGATTACTTTCATGTTTGAGTCTTCTCTCTCATTTTTGAACCTTTCCACCCACCAGCATGTTTTCTCTTCCTTGTAAAATTTTTGGTAAATTTTTATTTTATTTATTTTTTCATAGTCATGGCAATGTGAGTAGCAAGGCAATCATTCCAACTTGGGCTCCGTTTAGTACCACAGTCTCTACGGATGAGAGGTTGGCCTTCTCAATGTACCTGATGACCGGTAAGTTGGATGGTGATAGGATGTGGTTGACTTGGCCATATTTTTTTCACATTGACATCCTTGTCTGGTGACCTTGCAGATGACTGGAGCAGTCGTAGATCTTCCTCAGTCTTCCAGCTTGGAGACCTCTTTTATATAGAAGCCTCTGTGATGACTGAGAATCACATCCCCATGATCCTGTTTGTTGACTCCTGTGTGGCCACAGCTACATCAGATGTGAACTCCAGCCCCAGTTATCAGATCATAGCCTTTAATGGGTATGTTATTATTTGGGTTGCCTTGGGTTTGGCACCAGTTTGATACTTCTATGCTAAATACTTGCCAATTGTTCAGGTGCCTGGTAGATGGGACACAAGATGACTCCTCCTCAGCTTTCATATCTCCAAGGTCTCGGCTAGATAAGATCCAGTTCACAGTTGATGCCTTCCGGTTCATTGGGACAGATGCATCTACGGTGAGAAACGACTCCATTAAGAACTCTTCCATGGTGTATAGTCATATACTGGGGTCCATATACCAGTTTCTTTCAGAGGGCCATTATGTCAACTGGCAGACTTGACTTCATACATATACAATATGGTTTTCTCCTAGATCTACATCACATGTTCTCTAAGAGCTACTCGAGCGAACCAAACTCTTGATCCAATGAACAAAGCCTGCTCTTACAACAAGAATACTAGAAGGTAATGTTCAACCCCCTTGGACAAACTGTATGTAGTTATAACTAGATTCTGGAGGAAGGTCTCTGACAGTGTATGAGCCATCTGATGGGTTGTAGTAGTCTAGTACACAATGGACTTGGCATTTACTTAAAAGGGGTTATCTGGGTTTAGAGCTGAATCTGGACATAACCCCTTCACCCCTCCAGCCCCTCTGACATGAACATTTCATGCCCTGATACTCTTGCCCTGTGCTGTGCAAGGGATGTTTAGTTTACACTTTTACACTGCTAGGCAAAGGTTTCTGCCTAGCAGTGTTCCCAGTGACCTCACTGGGAACACAGCTAGGTGGAAACCTCTGCCTAGCAGAGCCTGTTACATCACTGGATTTGCAGAAAGCCCTATGCGGGGCATGTAATGCTCAACTCGTATGGGCTGACTAGGTGAAGGGGATATGTCTGGGTTCAGAACGGAACCCAGACAACCCCTTTAAATTTTAATTTCATCTAACACCCTGTCCACTAGTTGACTAATTTGCTTGGAAATCCCTACTTTAAGGGCTTGCTGTGTTGGTGCCAGTTATAACCTTCAGACTGCCTCTCACCGTTGGTGCTTCCAAAGAAGTTGAGGACATCTAAGCAAGGTCTCATCCCAATCAGAATTGTGAATTTTACCACCATACTAAAGGTGGATTTAGACAAACCAATAATCCAGATCATTGGGAACGACTGTTCCTGCATATGCTCATTCCCAATAACTTGCCCATCTAAATGTGCCGCTAATGAACAAGCAAAACTGTTCAGATCTTGTCATTGGCGCAGGCACTCCAATCATCATTCATGGGCAGCAAATCGTGCTGTCTAAACAGCAATCTACTGGGCAGAAAGGATGATTCTGTATGGGGCTAAGATCGCAATAGCAATCTCTCGTTCTCACCCTGTGAAGGAGATCATTGCATGTAAAGGCAGCAGTTTCCTTCACTGAGCAAGCAGCTGACTGTTGGGAAGGAACGCTTCTTCCTGTCAATCAGCGGTTCTATTGGCCCTTGTAAACCCATTTTAAGGACTCAATAATTGAGCTATTAAAAAGTTGAGAACCCTTTATGTTTAACCCTAGTAACTTGATTCTTAATTCTGTCACTAGCTGGTCTGCTCTTGAAGGCTCAAATGACATCTGCCGCTGCTGTGACTCTGGGACCTGTGCTCCTGCTCCTCTTGGCCAGGCCAGAAGATGGGGCAGAATCAACGGGGGATCAAGAGGCATTCAGAAGAGAGAAACTGGTGAGTACAAGAGTCGGTAAAACAGTGGGATTCATGCTCAGAATATAAAAAAGTTGTAAACACGTTACCAGTCTGGAGATGTATGACCAATGCCTTCTCTCCAAACATCTGATCAGTGGGGTTGCTGGGAGTTGGATCCCCACCAATCTGATATTAAGTCATCAATAAAAACTCTCTTACAGGCCATCATCTTGAGGAGCATTCTGTGGCCACACTTGGCCCTCTATTGGTCATCTGGGCTGAGGCAAGCCATATGAAATCTGTTGCAGACAATGTCCAGCCTTCAAGAGTCCCTGAAGAGTCTCCACCATTAGAGATGTGGATGTTGGTGGCCATTGGTTCTGTCAGTGTGGTGGTTGTAGCTGTTGCTATAGTTGTGATTTCTAGATACATTGTGAAAAGCTTGGCAACCCGCAAAACTATGGAATAAAAAATGTTTTTCCATCCAGGTCTCATTTGTCTGTCTACTATAGCATAAGAGCTTGTGCTGGTCAGAACTGCATCTTGTGTATTGTGGCCTTGACATGCACATGGGTGGAAGTAGTAGCTATGTGCAAGAATATAGTAGCAGTATTATAGTAGTAATCTTTTACATAGGAGTGGTATTATAGTAGTTATATTCAGATTCTTGTACATGTAATACCCCAAAGTGGTATTACCACTATTGCACTCCGCAACTATCACTAATTGTTAAGCAGGACTGGTCCACTTCTGTTCCTACCAGAAGGGGGATGGGGGCAGTTCTAGTTTATTCCATTTTAGACTCCATATTGGTGTTGAGGAGACCTGAAAGAAGTAGCAGCCAGAAGGTGTTCTTCAGCTGAAGCAGGAGCCACAAAAGGGAAGTAGCTTGTAGAGCACATTGGGCCACTGGCGGGACTATTGTCCTGCACTCATAATATCATAAGTGAGGGACTATAGTCCTGTGGGTGGCTGATGCTGTGCGCATGATGTATGCTGCTCTGGGACATATGGACCGTATGTCTCAGAGGGCATACGGTTGTGTGCATGAGTCCTCAGGCACCCCAATCCAAGGATGCCAGACCCAAGCAGAGTTATTTAGCCAGCCTGTCAGCCCAGCAGAGAGAGATAAAAAGTAGAGTTATCAAGTTTGCCTGCCAGTTTATGCCAAAGCCTGCTGGAACCAAGAGAGCCTGAATATTGTTTCCCCCTCCCCAACTACTCCCCTTTATTTGCTTCAGAGCCTAAGGCTACTTTCACACCTGCGGCAGAGGATTCCAGCAGGCAGTTCCATTACCAGAACTGCCTTCCAGATCCGTCAAGACGTATGCAAACGGATGGCATTTGTCAGACAGACCAGGAGCCTGATCCGTATGACAAATGCATTGAAATGCCGGATCCATCTCTTGGTGTCGTCTGGAAAAAACGGATCCAGTCATAGTTTTGCAGTTTGAGCATGCACAGACCGCAAAGCCGGATCCGTTTTGCTGGAACACTTGGGGCCTGATCTGGCATTAAAGCATTTCAATGGGGGGAAAAAAAATGCCAGATCCGGCAAGTGTTCCTCCAGAATTTTGGACTGAGATAAAACTGCAGCATGCCGATGGTGTCCATTCCGCAATTTGCAGAACAGCGCGGACAGCCGTTGATATAACTGCCTATTCTTGTCTGCAAAACTGACAAGAATAGGACAGGTTATATTTTTTTGCAGACCACGGAACGGAGCAACGGATGCGGACAGCACACAGAGTTCTGTCCACATCTTTTACGGCCCCATTGAAGCGAATGGGTCCGCATCCAAGCCGCAAAAACTGCGGTTTGGATGCGGACAAAAACAATGGTCGTGTGCATGAGGCCTTAAAGGGATATTATCCCATCACTAATGTAAAAAACAATTACAATCAGACATCATCTAGTACTGTCACACTTGCGTTGTTTGATTCCTGCAGGCAGTACCGTTGCCTGAACTACCTGCCTGATCAGGCAAACTGTGCACAAACGCATGTCCTTTTTTCTGGCTGATCAGGATCCTGCTGAGTCAGAAAAATGCATTGCAATACCGATCTGTTTTTCTGGCAAAATGGATTCAGTATTTATTTTTTTAATGCGGGACTTTGAATACCGGATCCGGCACTAATGCACTCCTATGGAAAAAAATGCCGGATCCGACCTTCAGGCAAGTTTTTTTTTTTTTTTAGATAAAACCGTAGCGTGCTGCAGTATTATCTCAGTCCTGAAAAGTCAAAGACTGAACTGATGCATCCTGAACGGATTGCTTTCCATTCAGAAAGATAAAACGGATCAGTTCTTTTCCGGTATTGAGAAAACCGCTAGTGTGAAAGTACCCCAACAATGCTAGAACCAGCCCTGTACCTCACATGGATCCAGAGATTCCTCCCCCCCCCCCCAGCCATTCTGCTAGATTTATAGCAAGCTGGCAGGTGGTGCTATACAGGCACATTTTATTAACCCCTTCCTGAAATATGACAATATGTCATGGCGGCAGGTGCGTTCCCGCATTTTGACGTACTATTGCGCACCCAATCACTGCAGTGGTCCCTGGTAGCCGGGCCCCTGCTGTATCCGCGAATTAACCCCTTCTATGCCATGATCAGTGCTGACTGCAGCATAGAAGGGATTTGTGGCGGGTGAGGGAGCCCATCGGTTCCTCGTGCTGCTGTGGCGGGGACCCAAAGGGTGAGAAGGCAGCCGGATGCTGTGCAGAGGCTGCCCAATGCCCTGCATGACATGGCGGCCTGCCTTCTACGGGAGCCCAGGAGATCCAGCCTCAGGCCCGTCTCCTAGGCAACCTGTTAGTGTATTGCATTACAGAGGGGATCAGACCCCAAAAGTAAAGTCCCAGAGTGGGACAGAAATAAAGTTTTTTTTGTTCATGGTTACGCAGACGGATACAAGCGTTTGCATTATAGGTGCGGATCTGTCTGTGCAGATACCAGACGGATCGGCACCTAACGCAGGTGTGAAAGTAGCCTAAAATGTTAGACAAATCCGTCTAAAGCAGGGATAGTCACCCTGAGGCTCTCAAACTGTTGCAAAACTACAACTTCCAGCATGTCCAGACTACCTATAGCCATCAGAAGGGAATTTTACAACATCTGGAAAACCGCAGCCTGGTCTACAGGATAGTGTCCTTGTTGGGCACAGCAACCAATCACACCGCAGCTTTCATGTCTCAACAGCACAATGCCAAAGCTGCACTCCGATTGGCTGCTTTGAACAACAAAAACTGATTTCCTTTTACAGTTTCCTAAATGTCCCCCAAAGTTCTAGGGCAGTGATGGCTAACCAGCTGTGGTGAAACTACGACTCCCAGCATGCTCCATTTATTTCAATGGAGTTCTGAGAGAAGCCAAGCAAGGGGGGCATCTTGGGGGTTGTAGTTTTACCACAGCTGGAGTGCCATAGGTTAGCCATCACTGTTCTAGGATGGTTTCCTGGCCACATTTCTGGATGCTGTTTTGGAAGCCAAAAATCAGGAGTGGATCGTAAGAGTATAAGGGTACTTTCACACTTGCGTTGTTTGATTCCGGCAGGCAGTTCCGTTGCCTGAACTGACTGCCTGATCAGGCAAACTGTACGCAAACGGATGTCATTTTTTCTGACTGATCAGGATCCTGATCAGTCAGAAAAATGCATTGCAATACCGGATCCGTTTTTCCGGTGTCATCAGGCAAAACTGATTTTTTTTTTTTTTTTTTTTTTTTTTCCCATTTTTAAAGGTGTGCTATCCACATTCGTGTGGCTGTTCCACAGATTCTTGAAGAAGTCCTTGTTTTTTGGACAATATCAGCTCTTGAAGATGAGAAAAAAAAGCCAACTAAGTTTGGGGCATGGCCTAACACTGGGTGTTATTTGCACATGTTTTAGATGTCGCTGTTGGGACAGCCTGTGTATTTACGTTTTATTTGGCCTCTATTCTTTGCAGTGATGTGATTAACCCCTGAGCTATAGAGTTCAGTGTCATTAAGTAGGAGATATATTCTGGCTACAAACCTCAGTAGTAGTTTCCCACAATATATAGCATTTTTTAGTAATTGCAAATTTATTTTATTCCATAAAAATGTTTGCAGTTACAAAAATATATAATACTTCTGCTATATATAAATACATGGGAAACTTGAGGTTTTTAGCCAGAATATATCTGACTTATTAGCATTGAGCTCAGTGGTTAATGTTTTTGCCTTTAAACGTAGTTTGTAATGAGTTTTCAACCAGGCAGAACCTCCAAAAATAGCGCCCACATAAAACTTCAATATGCAGGGGTATCCCAAGAATACTGACAGCACTTGGGAGTCCCTGTATAGTCAGTGCTATGAAGGGGGTATCCCTAAGCCAAATATTGAATCAGAGCCGGGACTCCTATGCAGTGCTCTGCTCCTTTCACTTCTTCAGTCAGCCACTTAGAAGTAATGCAATCGATTAGGTCCGGACCATAAAGCTTAGGCCTCATGGATGATCATGTTTTTCCAACAGTGTACTACAACTTCCCATTTATACCCGTGGGTCATGCAGAAACTCCTGCATAGCCTTATCCAGACATCCCAACCTGCAAAAACTCATTTCAGGGAGGTTTTCTTCCCCCCCCCCCTTCACAAACTTTTTATAAAATTTTCCAAACATATTCAGTATCTGCACACTTGGTGTGGAGGACGGGGCTCATTACCCTGCCCCAAATTATCATATTTATGTATATGATTAAAGGGATTCTGTCACCACCTGTAAGCCCTGTGAGCTAAACATATGCTCATGTCCAGGGTAGCATTCTGATTTCTAAGGTGGCCTTATAAAAGCTGTTTGTGGCTTTATTCTGCGGAAAAACTGGTTTTACTAACCTGTCAATCATTGAATTAAGGTGCCCAAGCAGGGGAGGTCTGTGGATGCATGGTGCCCGGCCGCACGCATCGCCGTTCGTGCCCAGCGCCGCCTCTCCCTCCTGCTTTGAGATCCCACGCGTGCGCACAGGCTCAGCCTGATGCGCCGTTGCGGACTGCTGGCATCGGCTTCTTCTTGCACTGTGCGCATGCGCCGAGAAGGGGACACTGCTACAGGTTTCCGGAAAGGTTTACTGCGAGTAAACCTTTCCAGGATATATTGTTTCACATGCGGGCGTCAGGGAGCCGCTATCTAGTAGCGGGAGACTCCCTGAACGTCCGGGAGACTTGAGATCCCTGCTTATCCACGTGAACAATCCGAGAAGCTCAGGCTGTTCTTCACCTATTGTCCTGGCTGTCTGCATGAGCCCTTAGGATAGTCCAAGATTATGACAATAGGCTGCTTTCTGTCAGAGACAACATCACATCTGACCATGGGTGGTGTTTGGAATTATAACAGCTCCACAGAGGCAGAAACCCTCCCAGCAGTGTCTGGTGACCGCCACCATTTAGGTTGAATCTAAATGTTGTGGCCAGAAGGCATTTCCGTTATTATGCCCACATGTTGCTGTGCTCATGGAAAACTGGCATGAAACCCGCAACTGGAAATGTTTGAATATAGCCTCAAGTCAAGATGTGGATGACAACCTACAGATTACTTACAACAAGGATCAAGCCCACAGCACAAGCAGGAAGGACAAGCTATGAGTTAGAGACATGAAAGATGTTGCCTACAGCAACCATTTAGACATCCGTTTTTTTACATAGGCTCATTTCCCACTTGCGTTAATCCGGTTTTGAGATCCAGCAGAGGATCTCAAAACCAGAATTAAATGCATCTGCTATTTAATACATATGTTTTACCAGATAATTCAACTGTATCTCCAAAATAAAATATGGATCTGGTATGAATCAATGGGCGCTAGATCTGTTTAGCTAACAAAAAACACAGGCAACTGGATCTGGCACCATTGACTTACATGCTGGATCCAGTTTGTTCCATTTTATAGACAGGACAAGACTGCAGTGGTTTTGTACCTTGTCAAAAAACACAAACAGAATGTATCCTGATCAGTTTTGTCCCTATTCACTGCCAATGGGGACAAAACTGATCTACTGGATCTCCAAACCAGAAAGCTACAATGCAAGTGTTAAAGGGCCTTATGCGGCTCTCAAAGTAAGCAAACCATCAGCTCTATACAGATGTACAGGATAACAGGCCGAACTGGATGGACAAATGTCTTTTTTCGGCCTTATGTACTATGTTACTGTACCCATGCTGTACTTCCATGTGACCTACAAAAAGGTCCACCCATGAAGTTATGGGCCACATTAAGCCAGCAATTCCCATACAAACATTGGTACCTTTAACTATTCGACAGAGATCCAAGAACAAGAAACGTTTTACCGATTTTTTTATTTTTTATTTTTGGACTATTTGTGAGAACATTTTTTCAGAAGACATTTTGCAGCCACTGTAAAAGCAAAAGCAACAACTACTGAAGTGACTGATCCCATGGCCACCAGCACCCACAACTGTAGAGGTTCTTCTTCTGCACCCATTCTGGAAGCTTTGGCAATTCCAGCTTTGGAGACCTGGTTAGACTTAGATCCAGTCACTAGAAGAGGACCGAGTGTGGCCAGAGTGTGCTTCTCTAGATGAGAACCTGGTGGAAGTAGCAGCAACAGCCATTTAAAGATCTTGACCTTTATGGAAACTGTAGAAGACGTTTTACTGAAGTACTCACCAACATCTCTCTTCCCAACTCCTCTTGATCTGGCAGGCTGTGGGCCCCATGCGGTTCTCCGACTGCTAACTGTAGCACAGTTCCCAATGTTGCAGCACTGGCAGTTTGCACTGGGGCCTTCCACAGGTGACCAACTGGAAGAGTAAGCAGAATAGTCAACCATTGAGGGATCAACCATTGTTATCCAAGACCCCATCTAGGGTTGTGTAGCCATCTGACGGAAGACAGATGTGTAAAGTCTTACCTGCTGGTAGCCTTATTGTAGGAGCAGGCCTTGTTCATTGGATCAGGGGTCTGGTTGATGTCAGCAGCTCTCAGGTAACAGGTGATGTAGATCTAGGACATCACAATTAGAGTTTCCAGCTCCTCAAGTCATTTTTACATTCATAATACAATATGTTACCCTCTGGCTTACATACTAGAAGGAATTAGTAGTTATATGGTTTATTCCTGTAGCTCTAATCCATACATGGTTATTCTTGAGTGTGTATATATCCGAGTAGAGATGAGCAAAATTATGAGAGATTAACTTCAGCCGTTTTCACAAATAAATTTGATTTGTGACTAGTTACTTTGTCACAAAGCATATTCCTTTGTATGTGGTGGGCATAATTTGGAAGAGCAATCACCATCAATGTATGCAGCATCTGAGGGGGTTCATCGCCGATTTTGGCATCCAAGGATACCATTTTGGCCTTTGAGGAGCTATTGAAGACTCCAGTCGTTGTGACATGCACAACATAATGTGCTTTCTGCTGTCAAGATGTGGTGGCGTCTTCATGTGCAAATGGATGAGGCAACTATGCATCTTTATAACCACTGTTTCTTTACCATGAAGTGTGAGAAAGTTTGCCTTCAATCAGAATTTCAATTTGTTTTGCTTTGATTTGCTCAACACTAACTGAGGATACAGACTGTTCTATTACATGCCATGTATATGAACATTTGTAGGAGAAAATAAAGCACGTTATAAAGCTTGTAGAATTGGGTCTGATGGTTCTAGGATGGAGCCGCTACGGTCTTTGTACATATTACCACACAGCTATACTCTACATAAGATTTGTACTCATGCACCCATCCAAGTCCATTAATAGGGTCAAAAGGTCCAGGTTAGAACAGTTTGTAACAGCTTTCAACCCCATTCAATTTTTGGGCTGACAAAGACCTCAAGGACAGCAAGCAGCAAAATGAAGTTCTTAGTTAGGTCTTCAAGGTCATACCACCCTCTATTCCTCACCGTCGAGAGAGGACTGTTAGTGAACCTGAAGGCATCAACCGTAAATCGAAGCTTGTCTGGTTCAGGTCTTGGAGAAACAAAGGCTGAAGAGGAATCTCCCTGCATCCCATCCACCAAGCACTTGTAGAAGATATTTATTTTAGTCAAGATATTCTTGAATTAAGGCAATGTGAGAAGCAGGAACTCACCCATTATAAGCAATGATGTCATAGTGAGGACTGGAGTTCACATCTGGAGTAAGGGTAGCCACACAGCTATCAACAAACAGCATCATCGGGATGTGGTTCTTCGTGTCTACAGAGGCCTCCATGTAGAAGGTTTCACCAAGCTGGAAGACCAGTGATGGATTGGGAGCTCTCCAATCCGCTATGGATAAAATATAAGGCTATTAGTATAAGCTGAGACTACGCACCTGTACTCTACTTGACGGAGTCTTACCAGTCATGAGACGCAAGGAGAAAGCCAACCTCTCTTCCGAGCTCACTGTGGTGCTGAAGGGAGCCCATGTTGGCTTGATTGCTTTGCTGCTTACATTGCCAAATCTAGAGAAGTAGAGACATTCTTAAAGAGGACTGTCCTCTATTGGGAAAAGCATAGCAATTTTCCAGAAAACTCATCTGTCCATAGGTTGCATTTGGTACTGCAGTTGAGCCACGTTTGCAGTGATAGACAAAGGATGCCATATAGATATACATTTCAAACCTCAGTTGATCAAAAGTGGCCACAAGTAAAATGTATAAATACCCATGTATAGATATACAAAAGTCACGTGATAGTGTTAAAAAATAATAAAAATTCAATTGGCCCTCAAATGAAACAAAGAAAATAAAGTTGTTCATTGAGGCCATTCATGGTTGTTTTTTTTTAAATAGAAAATCCATCTAGCTTCGTGCTGGAGGATTTTCTTATCCCAGTCGCCTCTTCCCGATTGTGTGATCACCTCGATTCCCATAAATTTGAAACAATCAAATCTCCCCCATGTTCATGCAACAGAGGTATCGCCAATGTGCTCTCCTAAGCTAGTTTACCCGGGTTGGGTAAGATCATTCCATTATTATTCTGGAAGCGATTTGCAGGTGCTCTTATGGTATTGGTTGTACAGGTATTTCTCACTGTGCTGTATATTGTGTTTACAAATTTGTACACCTGCATTTTTTAATCTAGTAAAAGTTGTGTTTTCAAGTTATAACCCAGGTCTTTGAGATGGTTTAGGGACAGTGTTTGACAGAGCTTTTAATTGTAGACTCTTGGATAGGGACAGTGCAGGGAGAGCATAGGGAGACTGTAGGCTCAGTGTAATCATTCTTAATCTGTCCTGATATACATTGACTGCATCATGCCTCATTCAGTATTTTGAGTCAAAACCAGGTGGGGTTGTAAACACAGAAGAGATGAAGATCTTTCCATTATACCTTATGTCTGTGGCAGCTCCACTCCTGGTTTTGGTTCGCTGAACAATATATAGGGCTAACAATAACCGACCAAATAAGTGAAGTGTGAACTAAGCCTAATAGTGACGCACAGTCATGCTACCGCCAACAGAAGGGATTCAACCACTTGTTTTAATCCATGTTGTGGCAAGGCAAAGAACCTTGTTTTATCCACTACTTTATTAGTAGGGCTCAGTGATTTGCATAAAACGTCGTTGTAATACTGTATGGAGCAGAAGCGAAGCCTTGCAAGACTTTGTAATAACTTCATAAATTACTGTAAGAAACCTTGATACTGAACTCCGGTTCGGTTCAAAGGAACTGAACCAGACCTAGGTACGAAGGTCTTTTACAGTAATAATTCAAAGTTATTACAAAGTCTCATGAGACTTCAAAGTAATAACTTTGGCTCATCAAAGCCAATACATTCTAATACTGTACAGAGCTCCCACTCCGTCCAGTGTTACAAAGTTTTATGCAAAGCGACTTCAGATAAAGCATCCGAAGTCAATGCGCTCATCCTTATTCATTGTTGGTGCCTCCATGTTCTTATTTTGTTCCACTGAACAGTCATTGGGACACCCACAGGGGCAAGCACCTTTTTTGCTTTACTGAAGGATGCTGTATGCTTTTTTGTTTAGCTAGGGCAGGGATGGGCAAACTGCAGTTCTCCAGCTGTTGTAAAACTACAACTCCCAGTATGCCTACAGCAGGGCATGATGGGATTTGTAGTTTTACAACAGCTGGAGAGCTGCGATTCGCCCATCACTGAACTAGGGGGTTAGCTAGGATTGCTGGTAGCCTGCACGTGTCCATATATGTCACCTGCCTGTCATTGAGGCGAGCAGTAATGCTAGGGCGACACGTCTCGTGACAGTATGTGTTACACTGCCACATGCTGCAAAATGACAGGTCACACAAAAATCCGTCTTAGTATATGGCATTTTGTCTTAGTCTATGGTGTCACACTGCCATATACAAGCATTACAAAATATGTCTTGCATCATTGGTGCAACAAGATGTTGCGTGATAGGTCGTGTAGCCCTAAACCAGGCATGCTCAACCTGCGGCCCTCCAGCTGTTGTAAAACTACAACTCCCACAATGCCCTGCTGTAGGCTGTTCAGGCATGCTGGGAGTTGTAGTTTTGCAACAGCTGGAGGGCCGCAGGTTGAGCATGCCTGCCCTAGACTAACTGGTTCGCTACCAGAAAGGGCTAGCATGCAAGTTGCTGCACTACACAGTGAAGTACACCAGGATACATTCTCCCTAAAGTTTACCCGCAGGCCGGGATAGACCTGATTTAATACACTTTGTGACAAATTCATAGGAAAATTCTGCAAAGCAGCCACATTTTTGAAGACGGCACTCATCTGTAGTAGCTACCCCAATACAAACTCCAGTCCTGCTGCACTTAGTTCACACAGAACATACTATGATGGTGGCTAGCTTAATTACCTGACATGTCCTTCAGTAACAATTCTGGAGCACTCATTTCTAGTATGCCATTCCTCCATTATTCTTGCTAGTCTATGAATGACTTGCCAGCAGTTTCCAACAAAGGCCTATCTGAGCTTTACCAGTTGGGAGCATGTCCCTGCACAGTGGCTCCAGCAGCACCAGTTGGACAGTGTCAGACACCGCCCCTATTGTTAGTACTCAGATGGACCTTCATTGCAGACTGCTAGCAATATTTATAGTAGGTATAACTTCCTTTATAGGTAAGGATTCTCCAGAAATACTACATGAGGATGCAAGTCGTAAAACAATCCCATCAGAAAAGGTGACCGTTCCTTAAAGCATTTCAGTAGTGATGAAAAGGAAGAGTTTTCAAAGAGATTCCTTTCCAAGTCACAATTATTCAATTAGGATGGGGCTACAGGGACAGTTTGGCTGCCATACACATTACATGGCCGAAGATCACAGCGCTGACGCTACAGAACACCACCACATAATGCAAGTGAATGGGGTCAAACTGACTCAAGTTGTTCCAGCCAAGACTTCAAATCCAGCAGGTGTGGATTGTCATGGCTTGCCTCAATGTGATCCCATTCACTAACCAGCATCTAACTCAGCAGGGAAGTCCTGGAAGAAATAGTACCACTTAGAGGTACCCTAGAAGATCTAGCTATGGACCCCACCATTACTACAGACTCACCGTGGGTAGTAACAATAGATGGGAACCACTGCAGAATTAGACCTGATGATGGGCACATTGCTGGAAGTAGTGGGGTTGTAAGACAAGTTGATCGTGTAGATAAGAACATCTGGAGTCATCTGGAGGAGAGAAGAGCCACAAAAAGATTAGTCTCCATTCATAGAGCACCAACAGTGGAAAAAAAACAAAAACCTGGATGTTTGAGAACCAGTGAAACATTTAGTCAGTTTTATAGTCACCAATTGAGTTACTCAAGAGTATTTTGGTAATTTTATCATGAAAGAACGCCTCCAGTAAGAGGTGAAACATCACAAAGCAGTGGGGAAGTCCACCACAAGGCCAACTCTTTAAATTTTAGGTTATGATAGTCAATGCCACTACAGTATACTGTCATAGGAAAATACGATGGTCTTCAAGGAAACCAGATCTTTATTTAACACCATTAGGGCTCTTTCACACTTGTGTTGTCCGGATCCGGCGTGTACTCCATTTGCCGGAATTACACGCCGGATCCGGAAAAACGCAAGTGAACTGAAAGCATTTGAAGACAGATCCTTCTTCAAAATGCGTTCAGTGTTACTATGGCAGCCAGGACGCTATTAAAGTCCTGGTTGCCATAGTAGTAGTGGGGAGCGGTATACTTACAGTCCGTGCGGCTCTCGGGGCGCTCCAGAATGACGTCAGAGCGCCCCATGCGCATGGATGACGTGTCATGCGATCACGTCATCCATGCGCGTGGGGCGCCCTGACGTCATCCATGCGCGTGGGGCGCACCCCACTACACTTTACTATGGCTGCCAGGACTTTAGCGTCCCGGCAGCCATGGTAACCATTCAGAAAAAGCTAAACGTCGGATCCGGCAATGCGCCGAAACGACATTTAGCTTAAGGCCGGATCCAGATCAATGCCTTTCAATGGGCATTCATTCCGGATCCGGCCTTGCGGCAAGTCTTCAGGATTTTTGGCCGGAGCAAAAAGCGCAGCATGCTGCGGTATTTTCTCTGGCCAAAAAACATTCCAGTCCTGAACTGAAGACATCCTGAACGGATTTCTCTCCATTCAGAATGCATGGGGATAATCCTGATCAGGATTCTTCCGGCATAGAGCCCCGACGACGGAACTCTATGCCGGAAGAAAAGAACGCAAGTGTGAAAGAGCCCTTACATAGCCACTTTAATATAGTGCTAAGGAACTAAAGGGTTTTCATGATGAAATGCATTATTGACCTGAGCATATATTTTCTCTCATTTTAGGAATGTTCAGTCCTCCAGCCACTTACCTCTAGTTGGCTTCCACATTCTTGAAGCTCATTGTCAAATACCACTATGGTATCTGTAGCTTGAGTTCCAGCTGTGCAGGTCCCCAGGGCCAGGTCAGAGGGCTTCACCAGCCTACCATTACCATAGAAGTCTCTCTGCACAGTAACCACCATATGTTCCCTTTCGTCCTAACCAGCAGCACAAGTGGGGTATTTGCCCCTGTGAAGCTGGTCAGGACAGGCGGAATTTTTAATGAACACAAAAAAATTCTGCCTAAGTATCCTTAATTAGTTACTAATTAATTAAGCCCCTACCCCATATAACCCGGCCCCCAACTGGACGGGGTTGCTTTTTTATTGTCCTGTGGACCCCAGGACAGGCTAGACTCCTTACTGGAGTCTCCCATAGTTATCTGTAACGTTATAATAATGTTTATTATAATGTCTAATTCTGCCTTTGTTTATATTTCAGGTATCCTGAGAATGTCCTGCCCTCTTAGGTCTCCGCTGAATAACATTCGGAGCCATCTATCTGTTTTTATATCGATGCTTTTACCTTTTGTGCCGCATAAGCTATGGCTTCAGCGCTCCTTCGGCGTCCCGCGAGTACCGGAAGTGCGTCATTTTCGTCACTTCCGGTCCGCGGCTCCGTCCTCCAGCGCTGTGTTCAGCGCTTTCTCTCTATTAAAATCCTCTCAAATTCGTGCCCTCAGGTTGCTGGGGCACCCAATGGGGGGATGTAGAGGATTTAGTGTATTTCTATTTAAATTATAGATTTAACTTCGGAATCCATCCCCTGGGTGGGGGAGTGACTATAATCTCCTCCCTATTGTGCTATTTAAGGCACCTGTGTGAGGCAGGTCAATGTTGCTCTCAGTTTACTGAGCTCAACTGACTTCTATTGTTTGGCTACTCCTGCGCTCAGGAAGTTTTTCCTTGAAGTCACCTTGCTTTCCTTCTAAGATGGCATCGCCACCTCATGGTAAGGTACTGCTCTCCTTTTTTTGTACTTTCTGGGTCCAAATTCTTATCCTATTGTCTGTTTCTTAGGCAAATCTACTCAGAAGCAGAAACACCTCGCCTGCTCCAGCTGCGGCACCCCATTGCCGGATTCATACGAATTCCATCGATGCCCAGGCTGCCGACCCAGACCAACAGACCCAGAACCAACGGTGGTGGATATGTTTTCATGGATGAAACAGTTCATGGATACGTCCATTGCCGAGATTAAGGGAGCAGTCTCTAACAAGAGGCCCAGACAGGCTTCTCCTGGTCCTGTACCCATGTCTGAAGACGTCGTCTCCATTGAGGATAATTCTTCCTCTGAGGAAGAGAGTTCGGCCTTTCTTTTTCCGGCCGAAAAGACTCAAAGACTGTTGCGCTCCATCAGGTCGAGGGACCATGCTGTTGAGCAAGGGGAAGCTCCACAGTCCACCTCTAGGGGGCCAAGGGCCTTTAAAGTGGACGAGTCTTTACAGAAGTTAATGGCGACCGAGTGGAAACACCCGGAGAAAGGGCCAGTATTAACAAAAAGATTTAAACTAATCTTCCCTCTACAGGATGCGGATTCCTTAGACTGGGTTCCACCTCCAAAGGTGGATATGGCCATATCAAAGCTCTCCAAAAGGACTCTAGTCCCCTCTGACGATGGCAGCAACCTAAAGGACCCCCTAGACAGACGAGCAGAGTGCACGCTTAGACGCAACTACTCGGCTGCCTCCGCCTCTGCTTCAGTTGCTATAGCGTGCTCTGAGGTATCAGAGTTCATCCGTGCACGCACTCTCAGAATCCAATCAGACTTGGATTCTGGGGTTGGCCGGGACGACATCCTGGATCTATTTAAAACTCTCTTACTGGGCATTGATTTCCTATCAGATTCCTCCCAACAGCAATTAAAATTAGCGGCAAAGTCTATGGCGCTTTCCTCAGCCAGCAGGCGCCCACTCTGGTTAAAACCATGGGCGGCGGACAACACGTCCAAATTTAACCTTTGCTCCCTTCCTTATGAACCGGGGAGATTGTTCGGTTCTGAATTAGATGTTCTCATGGAGAACCTAGCAGACAAAAAAGGTAAATCCCTCCCCCAGCAGTCCTTTCGGGGTCGAGGTAGAGGAGGAGGAGGAAGATTTCAGGGGGGAGATAGAACCCAGAGGCGTTCTGAAGGTAGTAAGAGAGGTAGGGGTCGCGTTCGTGGGAACCGCAGGGCTGACCTATGACTCTCTACAGCCCGTCAATTCCCCTTCCCCACCCCCCGGGGTCCCAGAGGAAGGACCAGTTTTCAGTCCCCCAGTCGGTGGACGTTTGAGGCTATTCAAAAATTTTTGGATGCAAAAAATTCCAGACCCTTGGGTGCTACAAGTGATAGCATCAGGGTACATAATAGATTTAATTTCCCTTCCTCGGGACAAGTTCGTCCTAACAAGGACGTTAGCACCCGACAAACAATTAATCCTGGAAGACTCGGTTCTCCAGTATATACAGAAAGGAGCATTAGAGGAGGTTCCTCCTCGCGAGTGGCGGCAGGGGGTTTATTCTCCCATCTTTCTGGTACCAAAACCATCAGGAGACTGGCGGATGATCATCGATTTACGTTACTTAAATCGTTTTATCAGGAAGAAGCGTTTCCGGATGGAAACCATTCGCTCTGTAATAAACATCCTGAACCCAGGAGATGTGATGGTAACTATAGACCTGAAGGATGCTTACCTTCATGTTCTCATCTGCCCAGCACACAGGAAATATCTCAGAGTTGCTGTGGCCTTGCAAGGGGTAGTGAAGCACTACCAGTTTGCTGTATTGCCCTTCGGCATATCCTCAGCTCCGCACACCTTTACAAAGGTAGTGGCTCCTGTGGTCACCCATTTAAGACTTCTTGGGCTAGAGGTCGTATCGTACTTGGACGATTGGCTTTTAAAAGCCGCAAACGCAGACGTCCTGCAGAGTCAGCTTCATCAAGCTCTCCAGATTCTCCACCGTCTGGGTTGGTTGATAAATTGGGACAAGTCGCACTTAGTCCCCTCAACCACGAGAACGTTCTTGGGGTTTGTGATCGATTCACAACTGATGACCCTGTACCTGTCCCCACAGAGGAGGGACAGAGTAATAAAAGCCGCACAGTCTCTTATACCGCCCAAACGAGTCTCCATAAGGGTTCTTATGAGGATGTTAGGCCACATGTCAGCATCTGCAGAGGCAGTTCCTTGGGCCTTATGGCACTTACGCCCTCTTCAGGAGGAGGTCTTAGCAGCTTGGAGTCGCAAGCCCAGAGACCTAGACAGAATGCACTCCCTGTCGGTAGAAGTCCGTTCTTCGCTCAGGTGGTGGAAGAACCTAAAAGATGGGAGGTCTCTGACCCAACCTCGTTGGGTCACCTTGACCACGGACGCTTCACTGCTGGGCTGGGGGCCCATCTGGAGGACAACCCAGTACGAGGTACTTGGAATCCCCAGGAGAAAATCCTCTCATCCAATTGGAGAGAGCTGAGAGCGGTCAAACTAGCCCTCCTTCATTTTGCTCCTCTCATCCGCAGTCAAGCGGTGAGAGTCCGGACAGACAACACGACTGTGGTCGCTTACCTGAACAGACAGGGAGGGACGAAATCCCAAACCCTCCTGAGGGAGGTGGGTTCTATTCTCTCTTGGGCAGAGGTCAACCTGTCCCACCTAATGGCAGTCCATATCAAAGGGGATCTCAATGTGGTCGCAGATCGCCTGAGTCGGGGTCTACCAGTTCCAGGGGAGTGGTCCCTGAACAAGAGTATCTTCTCCACGATTGTCCAGCGGTGGGGCACCCCGGAAATCGACCTGATGGCTACCCGATTGAACGCCAAGGTGAGCAAGTTCTGTTCCCTTTACAGGGAGGACAACCCGGTAGCGATAGACGCTCTGTCCATAACTTGGAGGTTCAGGCTGGCATACATCTTCCCTCCAATTTCCATGATACCGAAGGTATTGATGAAGATCAAGCAAGACCAGACCTCGGTGATCGCCATCATGCCATTCTGGCCAAAGAGGTCTTGGTTCACCCAGCTCATGCAGATGAGTCAGGGCAATTATTGGAGACTTCCCCTAATACAGGACCTTGTGTATCAGGACACAGGTCCCTGTCTAGATCTGAGGAGGCTCAATCTGACAGCCTGGAGATTGACAGGTCCCTTCTAGAAGCTAGAGGGTTATCTGTGGAGGTCCTGAGAACAATTTCTCACTCCAGAGCGGAATCTACAAGCAAGAAGTATTCTAGAATCTACAGAATATTCCTGCAATGGTGTAATGACAGAGAGGTAGTTGCCTCAGACCCTCCTCTCTCCGCTATTCTACAATTCCTCCAGGATGGTCTAGACAAGGGTCTAAGCCCATCTACACTCAGAGCTCACGTCTCTGCCTTATCGGCATGCCTTAGCAGACCGATTTCTCAGGACCCCCTAATCAAAAGGTTCCTGAAGGGAGCTGAGAGGCTTAAACCCAGAATCCTGAGACCAGTCCCACAGTGGGACTTAACAGTGGTTCTAAAAGGGTTATGTGTTTCCCCCTTTGAGCCTTTGAATGAGGTAAACTTGAGGTTCCTATCCCTAAAGATCACCTTCTTACTAGCTATCACATCAGCTAAGAGAGTTGGGGAACTTCAGGCTCTGGGGGCTTCTGAGCCCTATTTAAAATTCCTTCAGGACAAGGTCCTGTTAAGGTTTTTGCCAACCTTTTTACCAAAGGTTCCTACCTTTTCTAATATCAATCAGACGATATGTCTGCCCACTTTTTCACCGGCTGCGACTTCTTCCGAGGAGGAAAAGCTCCGTACATTGGACATCTCAAGAGGTCTTAGGATATATTTGGACAGAACAAGCGAATTCAGAAGGTCGGAAAACCTCCTTCTGACCTATTCAGGGAAGAACAGGGGTCTGAAGGCCTCCAAACCCACTCTGAGCAGGTGGATTAAAGAAGCAATCCGTCTGGCCTTTCTGTCCCAAGATTTGACACCACCTTCTTTTGTCTCCGCCCATTCTACCAGGGCTGTATCCACCTCTTATGCAGAGAAGAAACTGATCCCCCTGGATCAGATTTGTGCAGCCGCTTTTTGGAGTTCTCTGAACACCTTCATCTCGCATTATCGTCTAGAGGCTAGACAGGCGGAGGGAATGGCCTTTGGACAATCAGTTTTAAGTGCCGCCCTCTCCTGAGAGGGGAGTAGGGAGCCCTCCCAATTTGGGTGAGGTTTCTTGCTACTTCCCCACTTGTGCTGCTGGTTAGGACGAAAGGGAAGCGTCAATTTTGACGTAAATTTGTTTTCCCTTAGTCCTAACAGCAGCACAAGTGGGGTATTTGCCCCTGTGAAGCTGGTCAGGACAGGCGGAATTTTTAATGAACACAAAAAAATTCTGCCTAAGTATCCTTAATTAGTTACTAATTAATTAAGCCCCTACTCCATATAACCCGGCCCCCAACTAGACGGGGTTGCTTTATAACAAATAAATGATAATCACACAAGGGGAGGGAAATTTGTGTGCTGCTGTTAGGACTAAGGGAAAACAAATTTACGTCAAAATTGACGCGTCTTCAGCACACTGTACACGGATAGGGGAGTATGGGGTTTGTACAAGCTGTCTGGACATAGAACCTACTTCAGGCTGGATGTAGTCCCATCCAGACACTAGCCGAGAACTGCCAACTTGAGGTACAATTCTAGGCAATGACTGCCAAGAATTTCCTCTAAGAGAGCCTACTGAAGATTGTCCAAGTCCCCTAGAAGATCCCAATCCAGGCTGATAATTCCTCCACCGAGTGTCTGGCTGCTGCCGCCGGTGTCTAACCAAGGCCCTGCTAAAGCCATAGAGCAGAACCACTAACAGCCACCTGATCCACAGCAACATCCTGACTACAGGAGAAGGCACACAAGGAGAGGATGGAGGGAGGAGAACCTTATACTCCACCCATCACATGGTCATCACTTCACCTGAAACCTCATTATACTCAACTGGACACCACTCACACCTGATGGGAATTTGGCAATGCAGAGCACGGTGGTGGAGTTCATATGGGATTCGAGTTCATTTCTTGGGTGTATTTACATTGGACTTTTAGGGTAGATGCACACGTTCAGGATTTATGTGTGGAGAATCCGCACTGATATCTGGGCAGACTAAGGGCATCAATTGGTGAGGATTTTCCTAAAGAAATGGAAAAAATCAGGTAAAAAAATAAATAAATAAATTGACATGCTGCGGATTTTAAAATCTGCACCTTAGGTCAAAATCCGCATAGTGTGCATGAGAATTTCAAATTCTCATAGAATACAATGTACATGACCTACGGTGCGGATTTTTCGCATGCAAATCCGTGCAGAAAATCTGCACGCAATCCTGACCGTGTGCATTTAGCAAATCCGTGTGTTTTTTCTTGCGGATTTCAGTATGTTTCCGCACCAAAATCCGCATGTGCTACTTGCAGTTTATGTTGGTGAAGTCCGCACAAACAGTTGATGTGCCCTGGATTTGACGGAAAAAAAAAAAATCACATGGTTTGTCTAATCTCATACACTGTGCTGGTGCCGTATTATGCTACGCTTTTTCTGTATGTTAATCCGCATCCTGTGCCGCCACCCTCTAATGTCATGAGTTGCTGCCGTTTTGCGAGGCTGTTCTCATCCACCCCCCCAGGTTACAGGCTAGGGCAGCGCAAAAGCCTGTTCATTAGTACCGGTGATGTCACTGGGAACACTGGTAGGTGGAAGCCTCATCCTAGCAGAGACCCGGTACGTCACCGGATCTGCAGAAAAAGCTCTAATACTGCGCTATGCAGGGCAGGAGGGAGCGTCGGGACATGAAATGCTCCGATGCACATCTCATACGGGCTGACTGGGTGAAAAACTGAACACGGACAACGCCTTTAATCATAAAATTAGACTGCCGTATTTCATTCATGTGTCTTTCTTTGGGCTCACGCAAACTAACATGTGCCACCCGTGCCGCGCATTGGGGACTGCAAATTGCGGTCCCTAATGCACGGGCATTGCTCGTGTTGCCTGCACTGATGGATGCAGACCCATTCAACTTGAATGAGTCCATGATCCATCCGTACAGCAAAAAATAGAGCATGTTCTAGAGGTATGGACCAAAATACAACGGAAGCACTCCGTAGTTCTGGCGTGGTCTTTCGCTCCGTATCTTCCGTATGGCAGACGCATTCATATATTGTGGACGTGCTGTTTGTGGGTCATAATATGGGAAAGGCCGACACACGTTTGTGTGCATGAGCCCTTTTGCCAAGTATTTGTTAAAAGTCAGACAGCAGTTGATGAATTGTTATAAGTCTGCCCTCTGGTGGTTGATTTTCAGTATGACAGGTTCACATTCACTTAGACTGGTCTCATTTATTTGTGCATGAAAAAAAGTTGCATCTGCGCAGAGAAACGTGGCATGTCTCCCGGAAAAAAAAATCGCACTTCATCACTCAAAACTGACTAATAAAATTTGAGTAAAAATGTGACTGTTTTGTTACAAATTCAGGCACAAAATAAAAAGGCGCACCTACATAAATAGGTTGGAAAAAAGTCGCAAAGGATAGAAAACAGCAAAATTAGTAAAAAAAAATCAAAATAGGCGAACGAGGTGCAAAAGCCTCTAAAACAGGCCCAAACACTTTAGTAAATGTGGCCCACTGTTCTGCTTTGCATGCGGGTCGCAGTGTGAACAATGGCTTGCAGGTAAAACTGCATACATATCTTTTGAAAGGGCCGTGTGAACAGCAGCTTAAATGTAAAACTGCATACTCGTTAATTTCTAACGATAATCTGTTTTCCCTTAGTCATAACAGCAGCACAACTGGGTTATTACTGCCCCTGTGGACAATCAGGACAGGTGGAACTTTTTTTATTAATTAAAACAAAATAAAGTACTAATTAGGCCCCCTATAAACCACTCCTCCTGCACTGACCCCGTGTGACCTGTTAAGTAATAATAAACAAAAATTAGAGGGAGAGATATATGTGTGCTGCTGTTAGCACTAAGGCAGGCATGTCCAAACTGCGGCCCTCTAGCTGTTGCAAAACTACAACTCTCAGCATGCCTGGATAGCTTACAGCTATTAGGGCATGCTGGGAGTTGTAGTTTTGCAACAGCTGGAGGGCCGCAGTTTGGACATGCCTGCACTAAGGGAAAACAAATTATCATTAGAAATTAACGATTCTACGTCCTGAACAGCAGCACAACTGGGGATTTAGCAAGAAAAGAATCGTTAATTTCTAACGATAATTTGTTTTCCCTTAGTCCTAACAGCAGCACAGATAGGGTTAACTGCCCCCTGTGGACTGGTAGGACCGGCGGAATTTTTAATGAGCCCAAAGAATAACCAATAGAAGAACTCCAGCTCCCTTAAAGGGAGGGGTTCGCCCCCCAGCCCACCGTGTCTATAACAAGAAAGTACTTTTAGGGTGGGAAAATTTGTGTGCTGTTGTTAGGACTAAGGGAAAACAAATTATCGTTAGAAATTAACGATTCCCTTACGTCCTACCAGCAGCACAGTTGGGGAGATAGCAAGAAGAATCCCCTAGGGAGAGTCCTCATGCTCGGCAGAAGTAAGGACTGTCTGCCCAAAGGCCGAAAACTCTGCTACCTTAGCATCTATCCTATAATGGGAGATGAAGGTTGATTCAGAGCTCCAGGAAGCTGCCTTACAGATCAACTCTAGGGGGAGAAGACTTCTCTCCGCAACAGAGGTAGCTACGGCCCTTGTACAATGGGCCCTCACAAACTCCGGAGGATCTAAGGACTAGGAGGTGAAAGCTTCCCTAATGGCTTCCTTGACCAAGCGACTAATCGTATTTTTAGACGTCTTATGGCCTTTAGACTTACCGGCAAACAGGATGAAGAGATTCTCATCTATCCTGAATTCTTTGGATCTATCCACATAGATCTGGAGGCATCTCAATATATCCAGTGGATGTCGGACTGGAACATCAGAGGAGGAGGCAGAGAATAATACAGGTAGAGAGATTACCTGAGTGATATTTTGAAAGGTTGGAACTTTAGGTCTAAAATAAGGTAGAAATTTTAGAAGGACCCTATCCTGTAAGAACATGGTGTATGGGTGTAAAGCAGTGAAAGCTTGCAGCTCCGAGATTCTTTTGGCTGAGGTTTTGGCCAGAAGAAAAACCACCTTGAGTGTTAGAAATTTAAAGCTTGCCTCCTCCAATTGTTCAAAGGGGGGAGATGCTAACCCCCTGAGAACAACTGACAAATCCCATTGGGGAACGGGTTTCAGTATTGTAGGCTTCAATCTTTCCGCTCCCTTAAGGAAACGTTTGATGAGAGGGTCCCGAGAATATGGCCTGTTGAGACAGGCCGAGATGGCAAAAACTTGGACCTTCAGGGTAGATGGGGAGAGACCTTTGTCTATCCCATCCTGAAGGAATTGTAAGATCGCTGAGAGGGGCGGATCTGCAGACGCCACCTGGTTGGAGCTACACCAAGAGGTGAAGATCCTCATGATCCGGGAGTAGGCCTTCTTGGTAGACTCTGCTCTGGAATGCGACAAAGTTCTCAGGACCGACTCAGAGAGCCCATCCACTCTGGGAAGGGACTGATCAACCTCCAGGCTGTCAGGTTGAATCTGTGCAGATCTGGGCAGAGATAAGTGTCCCACGACACCAGGGTCTGCTCCGGGGGGAGTCTCCAATATTGTCCCTGACTCATCTGAATAAGCTGGGTAAACCAGGATCTCCTGGGCCAAAATGGTATGATGGCTATTACCGAGGCCTGATCCTGACGGATTTTCATCAATACCCTCGGAATCATGGAAAAAAGGAAGTAAGATGTACGCCAGCCTGAACCTCCACGGTATTGTCAGAGCATCTATCGCCAGGGGGTTGTCCTCCCTGTATAGGGAACAGAACCTCTGTACCTTGGCGTTAAACCTAGTTGCCATGAGATCCACCTCCGGCATACCCCATCTGAGGACTAGCTGTTTGAAGATCACCGGATGCAGTGACCATTCCATGAAAGCACAAAGTATAAAAGTTCTGTAGGCGGCGCTCACCTGGTCAGTCTTGCAGTGGAAGCACGGACGGTGCTTGGAAGGGGCACCAGTTGCAAACTGTATGAAAATAAGACGGGATGTCCAGCTTTCCAAAAAATACGTTGATCTTTATTCCAAAATAACACAGGATAAAAGACAATCCAACACGGCAAGCAGTGACCATCCCATGGTCGGTAAGCCGCGACTTAGGCGGTCCGCGATGATGTTGAGGGAGCCTCGGATGTGAGTGGCGGATAGATGGGATAGGTTCAGCTCTGCCCACCGCAGAATTACCCCAATCTCTGAAAGAAGGGGTAAGGATCTTGTGCCTCCCTGTTTGTTTATGTAAAGCACGGCAGTCATGTTGTCTGACTGTACTTTCACTGATTTGCCCCAAATCTTATGGGCGAAGTGAAGGAGGGCTAGCCGGATAGCGCGCATCTCGCAGAGATTCGAAGAAAGGTGCCGCTCCTGAGGAGACCAAGATCCCAGAACTGGGGATCCGTCTAAATGGGCGCCATATGAGCCAAGCTGGTTGGGTCATAGACTTCCCTTCTGGTAGATGGAACCACCACCTGAGGGAATTTCGGGTTTGGTTGGATAGGGAGCACAGGGAATCTAGCCCCGTAGGGCTGCCGTTCCATTTGTTTAAGACCTCCGACTGAGGAGGTCAGAGGTGCCATAAAGCCCAAGGGACTGCATCAGCAGCCGCTGACATGAGCCCCAACATCTTCATGAGGGTCCGTATAGAGACTCGTCGTGGTACGTAAAGGAACCTTGCCAGGTCCTGAATCCACATTCTTCTTTATGGCGTCAACTGGAGGGACATCTCCAGAGAGTCGATTATGAATCCTAGATAATGGATAGAAGTTGAAGGGCTCACGTTCGACTTCTGCCAGTGGATAATCCAGCCTAGGCGGAGCAGAAAGGAAATTGCGACATGAAGATGATGGGAAAGTAGAGGGACCGAAGGGGCTAGAAGAAGCCAATCATCCAGGTAAGGGACAATGGTCAGACCCTGGAGTCTCAGAAATGCCACCACCGATACTACCACTTTGGTAAAGATAAGGGGGGTAGATGAGATTCCGAAGGGAAGGGTGGCAAATTGAAAATGCCTGCACACTCCTGAAATCTGGACCGCGATCCTGAGAAATTTTCGGGAGGAAGGATGGATCGGGATGTGGAGGTAAGCATTCCTTGAGGTCCAGAGTAGCCATCACATCCCCAGGGCTTAGGAGGTGGCTGACTGACCTTATGGTTTCCATGCGAAATCTAGTTCTCCTTACGAAACGGTTGAGGAATCTCAAATCTATAATCATCCGGAGATCTCCTGTCTTTTTGGGTACCAGAAATACTGGAGAATAAATCCCTAGACCCTTCTCCCCTGCCGGTACCTCCTCCAGGGCTCCCTTGGAAAGGTAGTCCTGGATATAGGACTCTATGATCCTTTGTCTGGCCGGCAAAAAACTGCGAGTAGCAATGAATCTTCCTGGGGGGAGGCGGGGAGAAACGAGGTCTATTAGATAGCCCGTAGCTACTATACTTTGGACCCAGGGATCTGAGATTTCCTGGGCCCATACATGTTTGAAAAAGGAAAGACGCCCTGTGGCGAAACCAACCTCGCCACAGTGTTTTGGAGGGGGCTGTTTACCAGCCTCCTGCCCTGGGATTATGGTCCCTTAAGTTATTGGGTCTTAAGGCACTTGGGACGGAGCCCTCTGTCCCTGGATTGCATCCTCTGCCTTACTTGCTTGGATGAAGCACATGGTGAGAACAATAGATAGCGGCCATTTTAGCTCACAGACACTGTTCTGACTTTTCAACACGGTGCTATCTTGCCTGTATTTGGTGCACAGAGACATCATTCAGTAGTTTGAAACTACCAAACAGGGGACACATTTATTAGTGACTATTTTCGGTATAACTTGTATATTTTCAGTGTAACTGTATCTTCCAAACTACTGAACGGATGTGGGTGAATTTTGGACATGTGGTTCACCCAGATCCCCCGGTTCCGAGGATATATTGGTTATTGGGTTATTGCATGTTTTGAGGTTCCTGTGATATGTTTTATAAAACTGTATTTCTCTGCCTTTGATAATTATATTTGCCCTTGTGTTCAATAATCATCATCGGCAGAGGGGAGGATTTTGTGTGGGTGTGTTTCTATTGTCCCATTGTCCTATTGTGTGTTTAAATGGTGATGTCTGTCCTGTTGTCTCCACATGTGTATTGGCGATCTCCCCTTTGTCCTGAGAGATAATTGGATTGCCCTCGGTTGTCTCCCAGGCAGAGAGGAGGAAACCATGATGCATTGTGGGGATGTGTTGTATCTGTTCTGTATTTGCAAAACTGTAATAAAAACCAGGCTGGGTGTGCCAGCACATTCAGAGCCACTGCTTGACCCTCAACACGGAGCCTTGTCTCGTTATTGGGGGGATTCCCTGTATGCTGTTAGAGACTGATTGCCAGGAGTGTAAGCTGACTGATACGCTTTTCCTGTTCGTCTGCTGACAGCTATTTGCGAGGTTCCAGTTTGGAGTGCTATTTTGTATCCAGTTCGGGAGGTTGGTGTTCTGCAGTAGCTGTGCCTGTCTCTCGGAAAGGGGCATATCGCCTAAACGGATTTTAACCCCTTGTCTGCTGAAACGGTCCGTTACATTGGTGGCAGCAGTGGGATCGTTCCTACAGCCAGAAGGACAGCTACAGGAGACACCATTTCTGTGGATTCTACAATTTAAGGGCAACGCATGTCCCAGTACAGCGACCCTAAAAGCACCAGGATGGAACCAGCAGTGTTATACGAGGAGGAGGACCTGGATGGCCGGGATGCATTAAGGAAAGGCATCTGGTACCAGGCCCTGGATAATGTACAATACCAGCGAGGTGAGAGTCTCCCCAGTGAAGAGCAGCGGTTGCAGAAGCAAGTGGCCCTGCGGATGTCCTTCCTGGGAGAGCAGCCCCTGGAGGAATGGGTGAAGGAACTAGAGCACCGGGTATGGCAGGAGCTATGGCTGGAGGATGCCTACCAGGCGCTTTGGTGGTATGTGGCACAGTTTATACCCTGGACAGCTGAGCATGACAAGCCAGAGGGAGAGGAGTTTGATGGTCCTGGCTTGTTATGGGAGTCCTTTGCAGAGCCTGACTTCGGGAGCCCTGCACAGTCCAGACTTCAGGACATTTTCTATGAGAGGGAGGCTAGGCATGAGTGGGATGACCCCCATGAGGTAGAGCAAGACCTGGCTCACCTAGCAACCCTGGAGTGGGAACTGGAGCAGGACTACCGAGATCTCTTCCACTCCATTGGGAAGGCTCAGCAGGACAGCAAGAAGTCAGACCCAGGTCCAGAGCCCTTCAGCTGGGAGGATATTGTTGATGTTTACTGGGAAGAACCCCAGGTGGCCGGTGGAGATGGGACCGAGGTCTCTCCACCGGTCCTGCAGGGAATTGGGAGCCTAGTCTCCATTCCCCAGCGGCAGGCTGAGTTACAGGGGGCAGAGGTAGTTGTTCCTGCCCCCCAGCAGCAGCATGATTTTTTGGGAATTGGGAGCCTAGTCTCCATTCCCCAGCGGCAGGTGGAGTTACAGGGGGCAGAGACAGTCGGTCCTGTCCCCCAGCGGCAGAGTGTCCTACAGGGAATAGAGAGCCCAGTCTCCTTTCCCCAGCAGCAGGACACTGTATTGGGAGCGGAGGCGGTCGGTCGCCCTCCCCAGCGGCTGGAAGTATGTATGGGAGAGGAGCACGTTACCCCCTCTTCCCAGCGGCAGCTTAACGCACCAGGGGGAGACAGTAAGCCCCACAACAGTGCAGATGGGACCGTGGTCTCTGCACTTACAGCACAGGGGGTAGGGACAGTCGGTCCTGTCCCCCAGCAACAGGGCTGTTTAGCCAAAGGGGAGACAGTCGGTTTCCCCCTCCAACAACCAGACTCCAACCAGGCTTCTTCCGTGGTAACGCTGGCACCAGGGCAGAGTACCGCTGATCCCTGCCCACAAAGCAACCTCCACTCCAAGCCAGGGAGCAACTCAGAGACCGGGAGTACCAGCTACAAATATAATCTTGGTGGATTCACTGGACAGAGACAGGCTACGAAATTCAGCAGGTCCAGTATTGGGTTGTGGGTGGGCTGCCAGACTAACTCAGGTACCGACCGGCGTGAGGTCAGGTATCTGGTTAGTCTTCCCTGGGGGGGGGAGATGTGTGGCGAAACCAACCTCGCCACGGTGTTTTGGAGGGGGCTGTTTACCAGCCTCCTGCCCTGGGATTATGGTCCCTTAAGTTATTGGGTCTTAAGGCACTTGGGACGGAGCCCTCTGTCCCTGGATTGCATCCTTTGCCTTACTTGCTTGGATGAAGCACATGGTGAGAACAATAGATAGCGGCCATTTTAGCTCACAGACACTGTTCTGACTTTCAACACGGTGCTATCTTGCCTGTATTTGGTGCACAGAGACATCATTCAGTAGTTTGAAACTACCAAACAGGGGACACATTTATTAGTGACTATTTTCGGTATAACTTGTATATTTTCAGTGTAACTGTATCTTCCAAACTACTGAACGGATGTGGGTGAATTTTGGACATGTGGTTCACCCAGATCCCCCGGTTCCGAGGATATATTGGTTATGGGGTTATTGCATGTTTTGGGGTTCCTGTGATATGTTTTATAAAACTGTATTTCTCTGCCTTTGATAATTATATTCGCCCTTGTGTTCAAATAATCATCATCGGCAGAGGGGAGGATTTTGTGTGGGTGTGTTTCTATTGTCCCATTGTGCCTATTGTGTGTTTAAATGGTGATGTCTGTCCTGTTGTCTCCACATGTGTATTGGCGATCTCCCCTTTGTCCTGAGAGATAATTGGATTGCCCTCGGTTGTCTCCAGGCAGAGAGGAGGAAACCATGATGCATTGTGGGGATGTGTTGTATCTGTTCTGTATTTGCAAAACTGTAATAAAAACCAGGCTGGGTGTGCCAGCACTTCAGAGCACTGCTTGACCCTCAACACGGAGCCTTGTCTCGTTATTGGGGGGATTCCCTGTATGCTGTTAGAGACTGATTGCCAGGAGTGTAAGCTGACTGTACGCTTTTCCTGTTCGTCTGCTGACAGCTATTTGCGAGGTTCCAGTTTGGAGTGCTATTTTGTATCCAGTTCGTGAGGTTGGTGTTCTGCAGTAGCTGTGCCTGTCTCTCAGAAAGGGGCATATCGCCTAAACGGATTTTAACCCCTTGTCTGCTGAAACGGTCCGTTACACGCCCCCCTACAGGGAGGTGAGGGAGGGGTACGGGAAAATCTAGAGGCGTAACGACAGGGGTAGCAGGGTTTATCCAAGAGCCTCTGGGAGGCCCATAGTTAGGAGGGCTTTGCCTCCCTGGTGGGTTTACAGGAGCGTCTAGAAAAACTTTCTAGACCCCCCCCCAGTTTCTACGTCCAGCCTGCTGTCCTGGTCGGCCCCCGCGAGCTTGTCTACCCCTGCCCCGAAAGGGCTGTTGGGGGAGACTCTTCCCCTTTTTGTCTGAGAGACCCTCCATGATGGTGTCTAACTCTGAACCGAATAGACGGTTCGGTTCGAAGGGAAGCCCGCAGAGGTTGTACTTGGATGCATTGTCTGCATTCCAGGGCTTTAGCCACAGAGGTCTCCTAGCAGCAGACACTAGAGCCATTGTTTTATCCGCCAATTTCAGCTGTAGCTGAGATGTGTCACACAGAAAATCCATGGCCAGATTGACGGATTTGAAGGCGGCGAGGATATCATCCCGAGAGACACTTTGGTCGACATCCGTCTGGATCTGATTCAATCTAGACCTAAGAAAAGAAGAGACCTCTGTGTCTGCAATAGATGTCGAGGCCGAGGCTGCGGCTGCCGAGTAGACCCCTTCTAGGGGTACATTCTGCCCTCCTATCTAGAGAGTCCTGCAGACTAGGCCCATCGTCTGCAGGAACCAGAGTGCGCCTGGACAACTTGGCTATCGCCATGTCCACCTTAGGAATGGAACCCCATGATTCCACTAAGGGTTTAGCCATCGGGAACATTAACTTAAATTTCCGGGTAAGGACTGGGCCTTTTTCCGGCTTTTTCCAACTCTGTGCGCATCACAGAGAGAAGGGTCTCATCAGCCTTAAAGACCGCTGGGTCCGGCAGGCGGGATCGGAAGACTCCTCTACGTCGACATCATGGGTCCCCCGACCTGATGGACTTTAGTAGCTTCTGTGTGTTTTCAGGTGGAAAGAACATGAAGTTGACTCTTCCTCATCAGAGGAAGACGACCCCACAGAAAAGGTGCACAGGTCTCTCAGTGGGGGCGACAACCTCATCGGAGTTTGAGAGGGAACCGGTAACCTCTCATTTAGTAGGCGTACGACACCCTTGATGTAGTCGTCCACGTAAGTTTTAGCCCACTGGTACATGTCCTGCATAGTAGGTTCTGTAGCAGTGCCGGAGCGGCAGCTGTTGCACCTGGAAAAGGGGCAACTGTCGTCAAGAGGCGTGTTGCAATCGTAACAGGCCAGGTGTTTCCTCTTGGCCGCTGACTTCCGTTGCTGGTCTGACTCTCTAGGAGAAGCCATAGCTGAAACGAAAGAAAAACGTTAAAAGCATCCCAAAAAACTAAGGGAGAAACAAACATTAGTTAGCGGCACGAACCAGAGGAGAAAGTCAAAGCAAAAATGATAAAGCTGAATGGATTCGGATGATAGCAAAATATCTCACTGAAGGCAGGAGACGCTGAAGCTAGCTTGTTAAAGCAGCGCAGCCAGAGACAGAGTGAAGCTATCATGGAGCTTATATAGGGAACAGCCTTCCACCCAGGGGAGGAGGCCCTGTTACCAGCCCTCCCCCAGGAGCCCATGTAAAGCTACTTGCTTTAAAAAACCCTTACAGTAGTAAGAAAGGCATTTAACTTTCTCTTATATGCCCCTTCCCCCCCCCCCCCCCGTGGGAACAAACCCTCCGGACGCCGCACTGATTTGCTTCAAGAAAGAGAAGCCCAAAAAATCGGGATCAGCCGAAAGACCGGAAGTGACGCCGCCAGCAACCGCGCGTCACTTCCGGTCATGGCGGCGCCCATACCACGCCGGATCGGAACTAATCAAGCATCCAGGAGGGGAGCCTACTGTCAGCAGGTAATATACCGCCCTCCAGGTATCGCTAATATCTGAATGGGGGAAAATAGAAACAAATAAGCGCAGACATAAGCGCTAGATGAAAGTAACAAGAAGAGACCAAACATAAGTCTGATAATGGTCTCCAAATCCCAAAGAGGGAGAGCGTCGCCAGTCCACCTGTCCAAAGGACAGAAAAAAACACGGTGGGCTGGGGGGCGAACCCCTCCCTTTAAGGGAGCTGGAGTTCTTCTATTGGTTATTCATTTGGGCTCATTAAAAATTCCGCCAGTCCTACCAGTCCACGGGGGGCAGTTAAGCCCCATCTGTGCTGCTGGTAGGACGTAAGGGAACCTATGAGGGAGGGTCTTTTATCTGAACTGAATTCAGGACCCCAAACCCCTTAGGGCTGTTTCACACGAGCGAGTCCATTGCGGGAATCACGCTCCGTGTGTGTGAGTGTGATCCTCCGCTCTGGACTTGCAGGAGAGCACTGCATTATCATGATTTATAATGCTATGTGTCTCTGCTTGACCTTATTTCTACAGAATCATACTGACAGCTTTATGTCACTAGGATTCTGTGGAAAAAAGGCCATGCAGAGACACATAGCATTATAAATCATGATAATGCCGTGCGCTCCTGCAAGTCCAGAGCGGAGGATCACACACACACGGGGCGTGATTTCCGCAATGGACTCGCTCGTGTAAAACAGCCCTTAAGTCACTGGAGCACGATCGTAAGATGCGCGAGTACAAGCGCAAGATGGTAGACGCGCTGCTGGTGGCATTCCCACCTGACAGCGGGGGCACAGTGGAAGCACAAGGCGAAGGTAAAGGACGAGGAAGAGGTCGCCAACGCAGCTGGGGCACCTCCAGCACCTCAGAAGGCAGAGTTAGCATGGCCGAAATGTGGAAAAGCTTTGTCTGCACGCCACAACAACCAGCACCACCAGCTGATCTGGAACGTCTTAGCAGGAGACAGCATTTCACCAACATGGTGGAGCAGTATGTGTGCTCACGCCTACACGTACTGAATGACGGGTCTGCCCCCTTCAACTTCTGGGTCTCCAAATTGGGCACATGGCCTGAGCTTGCCCTTTACGCCTTGGAGGTGCTGGCCTGCCCTGCAGCCAGTGTATTATCTGAAACGTGTGTTTTTATGCACAGCAGGGGGGCGTCATCACAGACAAGCGCTGCCGCCTATCCACAGTCAATGTGGACAAGCTCATGTTCATTAAAATGAACCAGGCATGGATCCCTTAGGACTTGTCCGTACCTTGTGCAGAATAGACATGTATACCGGCACTAACCAGCCATTTTACTCTGCAGCGCAATTGCTCATGTTTTCTATTTTGGATATTTCACACTCTATTAGAGTATACCCTTCATAGACCAAAGCGCTTCAGAATGGAGACCATTCGATCAACTAAGTCAGTATCCTAAATCCAGGGGATCTAAGGATCACCATAGATCTGAAGGATGATACCTTCACATCCCCATTGCAACCAGCTCACAGGAGGTTTCAACAAGAGTTGGTGTGTCCTAAGAGGGGTGGAAAAAAATTACCAGTTTGCTGTGCTGCCCTTTGGCATTTCTTCCGCTCCCCACACCTTCACCATGGTTGTGGCTCCGGTTGTCAATCCAACTCAGGCTTAAAGGGCTAGAGATCGTGCCATACCTAGATGACTGGCTTCTAAAAGCCGCTACTCTAGACATTCTTTAGCTCATCTTCAGCTGGCTCTTCAGTCTCCTCCAGCACTTGGGCAGGCTCATAAATTGGCAGAAAAATCGGAGATCCTTCCGTCTACCTCCAGGATGTTCCTGGGTTATTTGGGACTCCGAACGGGATGAATCTCTCTCTCCAGAAGGAGGAAGGATGAGTGATAAGAGCCTCCAGTTCCTCATGGTACTCGCAGGTGTCCATCAGAACTTATCATGAAGAAGCTAGCCCCCCCCACATGTCGGAATCGCGGAAGCAGTTTCTTGGCCCTAGGCATCTACGTCCACTCAGGAAGAAGTGGTATCAGCAGTCGGGAATCGCAAACCCCAAGGGGTTGGACAAGACTCAATCCCTGTCAGTCGAAGGTCGTTCCTCTCTCAGATGGTGGAGGAACCTATCAGATGGAGGTCCTTGATTCAACCTCGTTGGATCACGTTGACCACAGACGCCTCCCTTCTAGGTTGGGGAGCCCATCTGGAAGAGAATCCATTTCAAGTTACATGCAGTCCACAGGAGATGCTTCTCTCGTCCAATCTGAGAGAATTGAGAGCAGTAGCTCTTGCTCTCTATCATTTTGCTCCTCTTATCCGTGGGAAATCTTGGACAGTACGACCGTAGTCGCTTACATCAACAGACGGGAGGCACAAGATCTTAACCTCTCCTCCAGGAAGTTGGTCTAATTCCTTCTTGGGCAGAAACCAGTCTATCGCACCTTTCGGCTGTTCACATCAGAGGGAATCTCAACATAGTTGCAGATCGGCTGAGTCGGGGACTGCCAGTCCCAGGTGAATGGTCACTGAACAGAGACGTCTTCACCCAGATCACTGTCCAGTGGGGTACTCCAGAGATCGACTTGATGGCGACCCAGTTGAACGCCAAGGTGGACAGATTCTGCTCCCTCTACAAGGAGGACAATCCTCTGGCGATAGACACTCTGTCCATACACATAGAAGTTCAGGCTGTCTTACATATTCCCTCTAATTTCCATGATACCAAGGGTATTGACGAAAATCAAACAAGACCAGACCCCGGTCATTGCGATAATACCATTCTGGCTGAAGAGTTCTTGGTTCCACCCAGCGTCATGATGGGTGAGGTCAGGGCATATATTGGAGACTTCCCCCTAATGCAGGGACCTTGTGTGGTCCCTGCCTAGATCTGAGGAGAATCAGTACTGACAGCCTTGAGATAGTGACAGGTCCCTACTAGAAGCTAGAGGGCCTTTCTGCGGAGGTACTTGAGAACCATCTTACACTCCAGGGTGGAGCTCTACAAACAAAGCTACTCTAGGATATACAAGATCTTCCTCCAGTGGTGTGCTGTTTAAAGAGGTAGTACCCCTTCAGATCCTCCTCTTTCAGCTATATGACAGTTTCTGCAGAACGGCTTGGACAAGGGTCTAAGCCCGTCAACGCTCAGAGTTCATACCAGTGTTCTCTTCTGCCTTTTTTAAGCAGACCTTTAGCTGAAGACCCCCTACTCAGGAGGTTCCTCAAGGGAGCCAAAGATTAAAACCTAGACATCCTGAGACCTATCTCTGAATGGGATTTATCTGTGTTCTGAAGGGGCTATCCTCTCCCCCCTTTGAACCCTTGGAAAATGGAGACCTTCTAGATTTTTAAGTCTTTAAAGGTCACATTCCTATTGGGCCATAACTTCGGCAAAGACGGATTGGAGAGCTTCTGGCCCTTGCGCAGGCCGCTCCTAAGCCTTATAACCCTCTTCCTCCATGGACCAGAGTCCTGTTGAGGCTTTTCTACCAACCTTTGTCCCCAATGTGCCATCATTCAGGAACCTACTAACCAGACCATCACCTACCGGTTTTTTATGCTCCCCTCTCCCTCATCTCTGGAGGAGGAAGTCCCTCCATTCCCTGTGGACATTTCACAGAAATCTCAAAATCTCACCTGAACAGAACTGCGGGATTTCAGCAAACATACCGAACACCTCCGCTGTCCTTTCAGGGAAAAGCAAAGGTCTAAAAGCCTCTAAACCCTCTTTGAGTAGATAGGTAAAAGATGCAATCCATGAAGCCTTTCTAGCTCAGGGGTTGGCTCCTCCATCCTTTGTCACTGCCCACTCTACAAGGGCAGTATCTGCTTCGTATGGGAGAAAAGTTTGGTTCCGCTAGAACAAATCTGTGCTGCAGCTTCCTGGAGCTCCCGTAGCAACTTAATTAAGCATTACCGCCTAGATTCTAGGCGCTCTGAAGGAGTGGTGTTTGGACGTACCATTCTGAATGCCGACCTCTCCTAATAAAAAAAATAAAAAAAGAACTGTGGTACCTTCCCAATTTGTCTGTTTTTCTCCTTGCTAGGTCCCCACTTGTGCTGCTGGTTAGGACGAAAGGAAAGAGTTCATTTTAATGTCATTTTTTTCCCCTTAGTCCTAACAGCAGCACACAAATTTCTGTCACAAGGGTGTCAAGAACCACGCCTGACTCCGTTATACCCGGGGTCAGGAAGTCGCAGCGGTTGGCTGCGCGCTCTATGTAGAAAGATAGGGCTGTTTCTTATGGTAGCTTTCTGGGTTTGCTTTGCAACCCTTTTTGGCTCACTCAGGGATCCGTAGCTCCTTCTCCTCAGCTGTTCCTTGTCCAGCACTCCCAACCTCCTTATATTCCCCTCTCACACTTCTCTGGTTGCCAGATATAGAGCTTCCTGCCTGGACTTCTATACTGACCCACTGGAGCTGTGTTGCTGCGTTCTCTGGTTGTTGGTCCAGAACGTTTCCCTCCGGATCCCTGTTGGACCTTTGTGGTCTGCTGTGGTCGCCCACCTGGGATTATATGTTTGTCTGTATTGTCTGTCCTCTCCCTGGTGTTTTTCCTCTTAGTGTCAGTGGTGCGGACTAGCGATCCCACCGGCCCGTTCACTATCTAGGGCTCATTTTAGGGAAAGCCAGGGTTTAGGCACGTGATCGCCGCACGGGTGAGGAACCCGTCTAGGGACGTCAGGGCAGTCAGGTGCCAGCCGCAAGGTGAGTCAGGGGTCACCACCTTTCCCTCTCCCTTGGGCAGGGCTTTCCCTTTTCCCTCCCTGTGCGTGACGCCGGTCATTACAATTTCTCACCCAGTTTTTGTTTGTGTACTTGGTGATAAGGCACTGGCAGAAGGGCGGGCGTCCCTTTATAGGGGTGGGTTAATTGTTTAACCACTTCAGCCCCGCTAGCTGAAACCCCCTTAATGACCAGGCCACTTTTTACACTTCTACTACACTACTTTCACCGTTTATTGCTCGGTCATGCAACTTACCACCCAAATGAATTTTACCTCCTTTTCTTCTCACTAATAGAGCTTTCATTTGGTGGTATTTCATTGCTGCTGACATTTTTACTTTTTTTGTTATTAATCAAAATGTAACGATTTTTTTGCAAAAAAATGACATTTTTAACTTTCAGTTGTAAAAGTTTGCCAAAAAAACGACATCCATATATAAATTTTTCACTAAATTTATTGTTCTACATGTCTTTGATAAAAAAAAAATGTTTGAGTAAAAAAAAAATGGTTTGGGTAAAAGTTATAGCATTTACAAACTATGGTACAAAAATGTGAATTTCCGCTTTTTGAAGCAGCTCTGACTTTCTGAGCACCTGTCATGTTTCCTGAGGTTCTACAATGCCCAGACAGTAGAAAACCCCCACAAATGACCCCATTTCGGAAAGTAGACACCCTAAGGTATTCGCCGATGGGCATAGTGAGTTCATAGAACTTTTTATTTTTTGTCACAAGTTAGCGGAAAATGATGATTTATTTTTATTTTTTTTCTTACAAAGTCTCATATTCCACTAACTTGTGACAAAAAATAAAAACTTCCACGAACTCACTATGCCCATCACAAAATACCTTGGGGTGTCTTCTTTCCAAAATGGGGTCACTTGTGGGGTAGTTATACTGCCCTGGCATTCTAGGGGCCCAGATGTGTGAGAAGAAGTTTGCAATCAAAATCTGTAAAAAATGACGGTGAAATCCGAAAGGTTCCTTTGGAATGTGTGCCCCTTTGCCCACCTAGGCTGCAAAAAAGTGTCACACAATCTGGTATCTCCTGTACTCAGGAGAAGTTGGGGAATGTGTTTTGGGGTGTCATTTTACTAGTACCCATGCTGGGTGAGAGAAATATCTGGCAAAGACAACTTTTCCCATTTTTTTTTTATACAAAGTTGGCATTGACCAAGAAGATATTTCTCTCAACCAGCATGGGTATATGTAAAATGACACCCCAAAACACATTCCCCAACTGCTCCGAGTACGGCGATACCAGATGTGTGACACTTTTTTTGGTGGGGGGGGACTAGGTGGGCAAAAGGGGCCCACATTCCAAAGAGCACCTTTAGGATTTCACCCGGCAATTTGTTACAGATTTTGATTTCAAACTACTTTGCAACACATTAGGGCCCCTAAATTGCCAGGGCAGTATCAACTACTCCACAAGTGACACCCATTTTGGCAGAGAAGGACACCTCAAGGGATTCCGTGAGGGGTCATGGCGAGTTCCTAGAATTTTTTATTTTTTGTCACAAGTAGTGGAATATGAGACTTTGTAAGAAAAAAAAAAAAATCATCATTTCCGCTAACTTGTGACAAAAAAAATTAAAAAATCTAGGAACTCCGCCATGACCCTCACGGAATACCTTGGGGTGTCTTCTTTCAAAATGGGGTCACTTTTGGAGTAGTTATACTGCCCTGGCATTCTAGGGGCCTTAATGTGTGGTAAGTAGTTTGAAATCAAATGTGTAAAAAATGACCTGTGAAATCCTAAAGGTGCTCTTTGGAATGTGTGCCCTTTGCCCACCTAGGCGGCAAAAAAGTGTCACACATGTGGTATCGCTGTACTCAGGAGAAATTGGGGAATGTGTTTTTGGGTGTCATTTTAAATATACATATGCTGGGTGAGAGAAATATCTTGGCAAAAGACAACTTTTCCCATTTATTTTATACAAAGTTGGCATTTGACCAAGATATTTATCTCACCCAGCATGGGTATATGTAAAATGACACCCCAAAACACATTGCCCAACTTCTCCTGAGTACGGCGATACCACATGTGTGACACTTTTTGCAGCCTAGATGCGCAAAGCGGCCCAAATTCCTTTTAGGAGGGCATTTTTAGACATTTAGATCCCAGACTTCTTCTCACGCTTTTGGTCCCCTAAAATGCCAGGACAGTATAAATACCCCACATGTGACCCCATTTTGGAAAGAAGACACCCCAACGTATTCCGTGAGGGGCATGGCGAGTTCCTAGAATTTTTTTTTTTGGCACAAGTTAGCGGAAATTGATTTTTTTGGTATTTTCTCACAAAGTCTCCCTTTCCGCTAACTTGGGACAAAAATTTCAATCTTTCATGGACTCAATATGCCCCTCACGGAATACTTTGGGGTGTATTCTTTCCGAAATGGGGTCACATGTGGGGTATTTATACTGCCCTGGCATTTTAGGGGCCCTAAAGCGTGAGAAGAAGTCTGGAATATAAATGTCTAAAATATTTTACGCATTTGGATTCCGTGAGGGGTATGGTGAGTTCATGGGAGATTTTATTTTTTGACACAAGTTAGTGGAATATGAGACTTAGTAAGAAAAAAAAAAAAAAAATAATAATTCCGCTAACTTGGGCCAAAAAAAATGTCTGAATGGAGCCTTACAGGGGGTGAACAATGACAGGGGGGTGATCAGGGAGTCTGTATGGAGTGATCATGGGTGATCAGGAGTTCATAAGGGGTTAATAAGTGACAGGGGGGTGTAGTGTAGTGTGGTGTTTTCTGGTACTTTACACAGCTACCTGTGTCCTCTGGTGGTCGATCCAAACAAAAG